>NC_136687.1:68304585-68522085 GCF_903797595.1 Erithacus rubecula
GATGTGCCCTCTGCGTGACTCACAGCTCAGCGCTTGCCGTGCTGTGTGTGCCCTGCTGCTGGAGCACCCAGAGCCCTGCTGCCCAAAGCCTTGCTTCGGCCGGCCCTGCCTCAGAGCTGCAGTCACTGCTGCAACATCTGTGTTTATTTTGCATGACAAACTCGTTCCTGGGCTCTGACAAAACGCGTGCTGGGCTGGGACTGGGGTTTGGGCTCCTCGGCAGGGCTGCGCCGTAGTGTGTGCCTGGCCCTGCGCTGCTCTGTAATACATATTACATTGCTTCATCCATAGTTAATGGCAAGTGTGCTATATTTTTAATCTTTATAGCTTTATTGTGTGCAAGTGGTTTTAATAATTGGTGCTGCAGGATGGTTACTTCCCAGAATTACCCTGCAAAATTGCTGTGTTTTCAGCCTTCAGTCGGCGCAGGTTGTAAATTATAAACTTGGGTAGTAATAAACTTGGCTCTCTCTCACTGCTCTGTGGAGATGCCAACCTGTAACAACAGCAAAAAGATACATGCTGCCAAAAACTCCTCCCTGAAGCTATCCTCCTAGTCCTGTGCGCGTGGCTTGTGCGGTAAGGAGGCCCTCTGGGAACCCCCGTTCGTGCTTTGTGTGTGTGACCGTGAGCAGGAAAATAACTGCGATGAGGTGGGGATAGGGGTAAGGAGCAAAGGGGTCTGGGGGCTCCCTGAGCCCCCCGCCTCCTCCAAGACGTTCCTCGGTCTCCTACCCACGTGGTGCGCGAGCTCTTGTGCCAGAATTGCGAGAAACAAGGCATGTGATATCCAAGTGCCTCTCTTGGTGTCCTGAGCCTGCACGGCCCTGAGCTGGGGCTCTGGAACGGGGCTGGACGCGGCTGGTGCTGGGACTGCAGCCTCGTCCTGCGTGGAGCCTGCTCATCCCATCCGGGGGCTGAGCTTAGGGTGCCGCCCACCAGTGCAACACGAACACGGTAACGCCCGAGGCAAGCAGGACATTTTTTTTATTTAAGACAAAGAACACAAAACTGGGAGAAGGTGTTCTGGAGACAGGTTCCTGTTTCGGATGGCTCGGCATTTCTCAGTTCTCTGTTTCTGGGCACGTCCCCAGCAGGATGATGGTAGTGCCTCCCCTTCCCCTGCGCACGGGGGTGCTGGAGACTGCATCCCTCCCTGCTGTGCTGCCTCGGCTCCCAGTTTGCACCCCAGAGAGGCGGGGCCCAGCTGCTGGGGCAGCCCCCAAGCCCCAGGCACGGGCAGCGCCCAGCATCCCGAGGAGCTGAGCGCAGCGAACACGGGCGTCTCTGCGGAGGGGCGGCTCTGGGATGGCCCCGGGTAACAGCAGCTCCTTTGATCGGCCTTGTTGCCTTCAGCCTCCAGCTGCCGGCGGCGTTCCGCTGCCTCTGAAACGCTGTTCACCCGTGGGCAATATCCACCTGCTGCAGCCCTCGGAGCCAGGCAGGGGATGTGCGCTGTGCTCTTGGAGCGCCTGCAGGAGCTCCTGGAATAGCTGATGATCGGCCTGCAGGAAGCTGCGAGCCTGGGGAGGGGTGTCAAGGGCCAGGCAGCACTTGCAGCAACCACACAGCACGCGGAGCCCAGCAGTTCTCAGCTGGGGACAGGCTCGAGTCCTCGCAGCCCGCTCTGCTTTAAAGCAACACAAAGACCTCCCTCGAATTACCAAGTTTGTTTTGTTTTGGCTTGGGATGAAACTCATTGTCAGTGACGTTTTTATGTGGACACAATCAAGTGTTAATAGCTGTAACAAGACCTAAAGAGAAAATCTGTAACAAATAAATTACATTTTGATTTTAGCTTCTTTCCTTCACCCCGAAACACTGAAGAACTTTTGAGCTTCCTAATAAAAACGTGTCTTTTAAGTCCCCAGTAATGATGTATGCAAACATGTTTCATTAGTCCCTGAGCTTCCAGACGCCAGTATTTGCTTGTCACCCCTTGCTCTGTGTGTGGCTGGTCAACCTCTAATTGCTGGCAACTGACGGGCTTTGCAGGTGGCTCTGCATTTCCAGGGTACTTGTCCCCCGTGGATACAAGGGAATTGGGAAAGCTTTATTGTTTGACCGCGGTGCTTCAGAACACATTCGACTTTGTGTCTTTGGGGCTCAGGCCCCAAATGAAAGTGTTGAATGAAAGATTTTTCATCATGAAATACTGGAGTGTTTTCCTGTGACTTGGCTAACTGTGCCCCATCCTTTTGCAGGCATTGCAGTGCCCCGTGGCCCAGCCGTCTCCTCTGGATCTCTGGTGACCCAGCACAGGCACAGCAGACCTGCCAGGTGACAACCATGGAGCACGGCTGGAGGTGAAGGCTAAGGTAGGACATGTTCCAATCTTATTCACACATGAAACACATTGATAACAGATTAGCACAGAAGCACACAAACACACAAAATCCTGAGGCACACAAACAGATGCAAACACTGTGATTCCAAGTGCATTCCCACCTTTCTTCTGATGACTGGGATGGAGCAGCGATCCTGTCTGAGCAGCGGTGGACTGAAGACATTAAGGTAACAGGGAGGGGATTTAAAAAAGAAATAAAGCAGCTTTCTTCTGCGCGCGTGCCTGTGCTGCCTCTTTTCAGATGCTGTGATTTCCATTTTACTTTGTGGTTGTTGCCAGTTATGCAGAACACTGGTTCACTGTGAGTACTTGTTACCATGTATGTAATTTCTTACTGATGGCGTCCAATTTGTCTCAGTTGAACATATCTGTGGGCAAGGATTTCATTGAGTTGTGTGTTCAAGACCACCTGATTTGATAGAGGCTTTGAGCCGGGTTTAATCTGCCTCGTGCAAGAGACTGTGGAGTGCCAGGCTGGGTGGGGAGGTGCCTGTGCCCATGCTGCACTCAGCTGAGAGCTGCTCTGCTGAAGGCTTTGAGGCTTCTCCTCACTGATTAGCCCTGACCGAAGCAAATAGGATTATCACTACTTTTTGTTGAAGTTCAAAATCGTAATGTGGTTCTGCTTGTTGGAGAGGGAACAAGTTCAGCAGTCCGTGTTTCCAGTGTTCAAGTGTTGGCTTTCACACAAGCTGTTGTGTGTTTGAAAATCAGCGTGTTAATGCCGTGTGTGCCTCGTTTCCCTGAGAGCAGCTGCCGTGCAGGCAGTGCACAGAGTTCCTGGAACTGGGACCTCTTTGTGACATGGGGGTTTGGGCGCCACACCCTGTAGGCTGGTGGCAGTCCATGTAGCGGTCCGTGTGGGTGCGGTGTGTGGGCGAGGAGACCTTGGGAACTGCCTCTTGGGAAAGGCCTGCTGCTGTCACTGAGGCGCTCAGTCTCACAGGGAATGGTGCAGGTAAGGCTTGAGGTACCGCAGGGCTGGGCACGGGCTGTGGGGCAGCCGAGTGTGCTGTGCTCAGGGCAGGGCTGGGGCACGAGCTGGGCTGCGTAAATCAGGTATCATGTCTCGTGTACCTTGTGCAAAGAGTGTAAAGAACAGAACTGTACCAGGTCCCTCCTCATGGCGGGTGTGCCAGCTTACCCTAAAACCCGCCGCACAGTGAATCTCGGCTTGAATACTGGCACAGCACAAAGCAATGTCCTTAGAAAGCACACTTTTCCTCTGTCAGAATGCAAATTAGTTAATGGTTTCCAGCAACCAAAAATGATTTGAGCAGGAAGGAAGCCACGAGCAGTGGTGCCACCTCTTTGACAGCTCTTCTAATCACCATAGCTTTATCAAGAAGTGTTAAGTTGTATTTTTTATTGATACTTAAGAATAAATTCTTACAACATCATCTCTATAAAAGGTTCATCACAGACCAAATACCACTCTAACCTTTTAAGCTTCTACAGTAAAAACTGTCGTCTTTATTTATCTAAGTTTGGGAGAGATACAAATGTAATCATAACCCCCAAGGCAAAATTTTATGGCAGTTTTCAGAACTCCTCTCTATAAAAACTACTCAAAGCTACCAACATAAAAGCTCCCAATAAAATTTGCTTTAGATCCTAGTCATAAAACATGGGTTTTTTTCCCCTGGTTCTGGAACTACAGGTGTCCAACTGGCAGCTCCGGTCGCTGCTGGATGCCCTGGCGGTGCCAGGCTCCGTGTACCTGCTGGGTCAGGTGGGCAAGGAGGGGCTGCTGCACCCTGAGCTGTGCCTCTGGGTGCCTGCTGCTGTGCCTGGTGCCAAGCATGGCCGCAGGAGATGTGCTTGGACCACGGCTGGAGCAGTTCTGGGAGTGAGGAAAATCCTTGGCTGTGCATAGAGCTGTACCATAAAAACTGGCTGAAAAAGAGCATGGCTGACAGTAATGTAGAGCACAGAACTCTTCCCTGTGTTGCCTGGGTGTTCAGACATCAGGGATCTGCACTTGTTTGCAAGACTGGTGGCCCTCCAGGTCTTACTTTGGTGATGATGTAGGAATCTGTGCACCAGAGATTGCCGTAATTAAAGATTCCTTACCGTTGTTTGCATGTACAGTGTTAGTAGCAACCAGAAAACCCTTTGTTTGCATTTAGCTGAGAAACCTAATCCAAACCCATGTGCCGTGAGGTTGGACTGGGCTGAGCTGGAGGGGAACCAGGTTGGACTGGGGGGACCCAGGCTGGCTGTGCTCTTGAAATGCAGTGCAGGAATAAATCTCTGCAGGCTTTAGTGGATTCCTGGCAACTAAAGGCTCGTGCTTTATCAGCCTAGATTAATTTGCTTTTACTCTGCAGGGTGAATTTAACCCCACTACCTCACTCTGGATGGTTTCTGTTCAGAGACCTGAACCTTTTCTTCTGACTGCAATTAGGAGAAAAGCAAACATAGCACAAAGGTACTGCTGGTAAAAGAGAGCAGAGACAATTCCCAGATGTGAAATAAAAAGCACAGCCACCTTCTTTGGGGCACACACCCCAAAGCATCCCAGAAATAGGATAAGTGAGAAAAACTTGATGTAAAACTATACTTGGATGCGAGTATTTTTCTGAGGCAAAAATACTAGTCTGTTGATTCCTAAAGCTGCTTTCTTCAGGGACTGCAGGAGGCTGGAGGTGGCCCAGGAAGCCTCCAGCTGGTGACCCACCTCTTGCGTTTGCAAGCCTTGGCCTTGCTTGTCACTGCGAGCACCCGCCGCACGCTCCAGCTGCTCTGTAACTGAGGAACATTAACTGGCTGCTGGTCTCAGCTGATGGTCCTTGTCAGGAGGGTGGGAAGCCCACAGCCCCATCTTCTGGGAAGTTTCCTGTCCGTGGTGCATCCCGGGGGTTGTGTCCTCCTCACTGTGCTCCTCCTCACTCCTCCGTGTGCTGTTCTGCAGAGACGTCTTTGGCAGCTCTAGGACTGCCAGGAGGGGCAGTCAGGGAAATCGGGTAGATCCAATAGTTGCATAACGTGTAATAAAAGCTGTGATTCGTGACAGGGCTCTTCTGTTTATCTTAAAGTAGACAAGTTACAAACCTGCCTTCCCGGTTGTGCGTGATGTCAGGAATTGGCTCTGGGAGCATTCCCAAGCTGGCCGTTAGAGCCGTCTCCCGGTCTGTGCTCCATTGGAGAGGCTGCTGGCTACTTTGTGTGCTGCATCTCTGACTAGTGGTGAGTTCTGCTTTGGGGGGCACTGTCTGACACAGGAACTTCTCCCCCGTGCCCATCCTGAGTTTTCACTCAGCTTAGGGCTGTTGGGTCTTTGCTGTGTCCCTGCTAAAAAAGCTGTAATAAGAGTATGTTGGTAAGAAACGTTGAGAGAAAAGATGTTTTTCCTTGTCTGGACTGCCAGACTGATACCTTCTGTGGCTGCATGGGCAAAGTTACCACACCAGTTCTTCCCTGTCCCCCTTCTTCCTGACTGTCCTGAGGGAGCCTGAAGCATAGAGTATGCCCTGAATCCTAAACGACCTTTGACATCCTTGTACTCACCAAGCCATGTCCTGACAAAGAAGTTAAAAATCTGTACTAAACTAGTGAGACAGTTCCTTGTAGTGGCAACCATCCATACGCTCCCTCTGATGGCACCTTTTAATTACTGTTACTAATGACAGAGGTTTGGGGTCACTGCTTTCAGAAGGGAGCAAACCAGGAAACTTGTTTCTCTAGAAACGGGCATTGCAAGCTCCAGGGGCACAGGAGAGACAGGGCTCTTTGGCCCGTGCAGCCTGGGGACCCGGCTGTATTTTGTTGATAAACAGTGCCATTCATTCCCTGTGCCTTTGTACCTATTTCCTCTCACGAGCTCCAAAGGAATTTTATTTTCCCTCAGTTATGGCGCTGGATCAGAGGGTGGCTCTCTGCTCTGCCTCTGATCTAAGTAAAATAGTCGCCATTTGAGTTAGGTGCTGTTGGCATTATTCATCACTCCTGGCAAAACAAATGTTTGTCTTAAAATATGGCCATTAATATTTTGATGCAGTATTGGATTTTGGGCAGAGGCAGGCTGCTGGGTGAGGGGCCTAGTAGCGAGGAGGCTCAGAGATGGCAGGTGAGACTGCACAGGGGCATTCCCAGCCTGAAAGGTGCAAGTGCAGCTGGATTGGCACCATCCTCTATGTCCTGGTCACTGCTGCTCAAGGGAGAGTGGCAAGGTCCCAGCCCCAGGTGCTCCTGGACAGAAACAGGCCTTCAATGGGCTTGATTTCTCTTGTGAAAATAAGTGTGTTTGTAGCAGAGTACGAGGTGGTTGACTCTTGTGGGCGTTTATCCTCGCAGGGTTAGGGAAAGGGAGGAAGAAGCTGTTGGCAGTCTGTGCTTGCACTGGGTAGAGGTTTCTCTCTGAAACTTGTGCAGCTATTGATGGCCTGAGCTCCCCGTATCTCTGCCTTCCGTGGGGCTGTCAGGCATCGTATGTGAAGGCTTGACAGCATCGTCGGTACTGGCGTTAGAGCTCCTCGTGCAGCTGATGAGCGTGGGATGGGTGTGATGGACATGGAGCCGTGTGAGAAATCGGGTGAGGTCACTGCCGGTTTTTTGCCGGCTTTCACGGAGGGTCGTGTTTGCTTCCCCGAGTTCTTGCGCAGGGACATGAACTGACTGGTGCTGCTGCCGGACGGTTGGCAGGATGGGCTGGGAGCCCCAGGGGCTGTGCCAGAGCGATGGGTCGGGGTGGGTCCGGTGGAGCTCTGGGGCTGCTGGGCTGTCAGCTGGGAGGCAGGGAAGCCCTGCGAAGGCTGTCTCTGGGGACAGACACTGAGTCTGTGTGCTCCGTCAGGTGGGATGCTCTGACAGGCTGTGGAGCCCGCACAGGCGACTGCGGACCGTGGACTGTTCTGCCTGGCCTCTGGTCTCTGCTGACATTTTGCTGTGCTGCTGCTGCCGCCTCTGGCTGTGGGAGCAGAAAAGGATCCTTCCCCACGGCTCCCAGCTGGCACCTGGAACTCATGTCCAGATGCTCGTGCAGACCTCAGAGCCTGGCTGGGGCCTGGGGAGAGAGGCTGTGTGCTGCTGGCTGCGGGGCTGCACCAGCGCGCTCGTGGGGCAGTGAGAGTGGGGCGAGCAACCATATTGCAACTCCCAGAGTCTGTGGCTCCCTCACTGCTCCAGCTGGGAAATAATCTGCACCAGACTTGTTTCCTGGCACCAGCCAGCTTCCTTGGTGCCAGCTCCAATGTGTAGGCTGGCACATTGCAGGAACAGGGAATGTGTGTGTGGGGCAAAAGGAGTGGAAACAGTCCTGGCTCCATCACCTCTGCTCTCACCTGCCCTGGTCCCTGACCGCCCTGGCTCCACGAGGTGGAAAAACATCCAGGACACGACGTCCCTCTTTCCTCTTGGTTTACACCATTGTGCCCTTTTCTCACTACTGACGGTTCTTACAGAACCGGGCACAGAAACCGTGTCTCGGGTTAAATGCAGGTTATTCCCATTCTGCCAGGGACAGTTCATACCAGAAGCAGGAAGCCACTTCCACTGAAGTGTCTGGGAGATACCCCCAAAGCAGTTGCAGTTGGGAAGAGCCAGTTCTGTGCAGGTCAGACTTGGCTGTGTTCCTCACGAGCCAGTGGAGGAGCAGCAGCGTGTGCAGCTGCTGGAGCCGAGGCTGCCCCAGGGACCTGACAGGGCAGTGAATTCCTGTGCTTGTTTCACAGCAAAGGCTGCCTTGGTGCTGGCTCCACACGTGAAAGCTCCACGGGGTTCGCCTGGAGCTGTGTCCTTAGCAGCTCTGGGACATTCCAGTGCTGGGGCCGTCCAGCAGCAGGATGGCCAGCCTGTGGGAAATAGCCTTCTGCAGGACATTTCACAAGGTTTTTAAATGCTCCCGTTCTTTGCAGATGTGCCCTGGGTGACCCGAGGCACAGGACAGGCAGCAGCTGCAAGGACAGCGTTAGGGTGGGACGCTCCCCCTGCACCAGAGCCAGGCTGTCTGCCACAGAGAGGAGGTGGGATCCTGCCTTGTCCTATTAACTGGGGGACCTTCTACCTGGAGATGAAAGAACAAAAGCCTGGGCAGACAGTTAATTATAGCTTCAGCTTCACAAGCAGAGTTAATGAATTTTAACGTGCCTCAATTAATAACTAATTGGGTTTTGCGCCTCGGCTGTGAGTGGAACTGGAGGGGTGTCCAGGAAAAAAATGGTCTAAAGATGAGAGATTGTAATTGAAATACTGTAGGATTCTTGTGAACAGGGAAATGGTTCCTGGTGTTACTGTGCAATTTGAATGCAGAGGGGAATTAAAGGGGAGGTTGTTTCCAAGAGAAAACAAGTGGCAGCATTCAGTGCCAAGGAGACGCAGCATTATCGTGTCACCTGTAGCGTGCTGTTTGGAGAGTCCTCTGTTGACAGCATTGTTGTGCACAGAGAAGTGGGTCCTGCAGGCACACCAGCATGTTCTGCCTCAGAGTTCCTGGAGTCACAGGATTTAGATAGAACGAAATGATACGTAACATAAATTTTTTTATGCTCTAGGCTGGAATGTGCCTGGTAGTGCTATTGGTCTAATGAGATATTTTATGTCTATTTCTGTGGAAAGAGGATTATTTTTTAAGCCTACAGTTAGGAGAAGGTCCAGTGTTTTGCTGCGATTAGCATTAATTCAGGCTCCGGTGGGCCAAAGGAAATGACCAGAGGTAAAGGTAGCAAAGGTTAAATTGTGTTTGCAGTATTTCAAAAGAGCAATAAATCCTGGAGAGCGCAGAAATAGAGGAACACTCTGCATCTCAAGCAGCGGAAAATTGTCGTCTTTTGAATTTGATGCTCTGAGTGTGAAGGAAGAAAGGAAAATATATCTATATGCCATTTCCTCCTTTAGTACCATTTCCAGGGAATATTTATCAGCAGCCTCAGCCACCAGGCAGGAAAGCACCCAGAAGCCGAAGTGCAGATTTAGTTTGTTTTGTTTCACTCTTTCATTTTTGTGGCTGTATTCAAATCCCCTCAGAGAGAATGTGGAGTAATAAGAAAAAGAAAAGAAATTAATTTATTCAATGCAGCATTGTCAGCCACCGACCCTCTACCCATGACTATTTACGCTGGGCTGCTCATCATGCCCTTCACAACTGCTGCACAATAAATAATAAAAGATTAAAACCTTAAACCTGGAAAACTTAGGAAAAAAATATTAGAAAATTTTATTTCGGATTATAAAAATCCGCGAATGATTTACTTTAAGGGACAATTTCATTGCCGCCATGTGCAGGAACTAATGATCTCGGAGGGCTCCGGATTGGTGAGGAGGCTGCTTGGGAAACATAGTCATGGGTAGGCGATAAAGCCGCCTTGCTCCCGCGCTGCCTCACTGTCACCGCAGTGGCTTTCACCGTTTGTTACAAGGAAATGATGGTCCGCGTACATATTTATACGCGGATGGCAATAACATTGGCAATAACCCTCCGTGAGCCAGCCGCCTGGTTTAGGGAGCCCGGCTCGCTTCCCGGTGCCAGCAGCCCTCGCCCCGCCTGCGGGGAGCTGAACGGAGCGCGGGTGATGGACGTTTGCAGTGGCAGCCGTTCTTTGGCTTTAGGGGCGCTGCTCAAAGTGGAGCGGGCGCCGGGCGTGCCAGGCTCCCCCCGGGTGCCCCCTGGCACCCCGTCAGCGGGAGATGGGTCTGTAGGAGCGTTACGGCGTGCTCCAAGGCGTGGGGGCATTGCCCTCCTGGGACAGGGGCTTGCTGCTGCCGCTGGGGAGAGGCTGCTGCCTGCGGAGCTGCTTCAGCTCCGGACCGCTGCTCCAGTTTCATCTCGTTTCTAAACACCCGCGCACACTGTGCAATTAGCACGTTTGTGTCCAGGCTGGCGGGGGCAAAGCTGTCCTATGGAGGAGCAATTGATGGTGCCAAAGCCCAGGAAAAATACCATTAAAAGCAAAAGGCTGTATAGAAGGGAGCTGACTTTGTGCTTTGGGGGCACAGAGGGAGACACTTGTGCAGGTGCGTGGAGACACCTGGGAGATTTAGTAAGCCCCATTTGGGAAACTTCTCTGTGTGCCGCAGCCCTCTGCCTTGTACATGTCTTGCTCATTTATTCACTCTAGCATATATTAATTCTTGCTCTTCCCTCCAAATTGAGTATTTGCTGTTTATGCGCCTTGATTTCAGGCATTTACCATATTTAACCCCAGTCTCTCCGTGTCCGATGGCAAAGGTCCTTGGTTTTGGTGACTTACTAAGAGTGTGCAGTTCTGGCTATGGTGCCTTCTTGCCTTTTCTCTAGACCTCCTGCTCAGGAGGCTGCTGGAACCTTTCTGGTTCTTCTGCTAAAAAAAAAAAATCAGTGTGAAATGGTAGGGAAGAGGTTATGAACTTGATGCTAACAGTGATAAGCGAGTTCCTTCCATGGGGTGAGGTGACAGCAGATGGAGGTGTTGGGAGGCAGTGCTGGTAGCCCAGAGGCTCTGGTGCAGCGCGGTTCCACCTTGCTGTCACCCTCTGAAGCACGCGCGGGCTGGGCAGCGTTTTGGCACCTGCCCGTGGCTTCACAGAAGGGCTGGGAGCGGAGCCTGCCAAGTGCCGGGCCCCGGAGGAGCCGGCAGCCTGAGTCCCACAGGTCACCGGCCATGCATGGCCAGCGCCCCTGCCTGTGCGCGTCCCGCTCCGTGTGCCGCGGCCAGCTCCTGCCCGCTGGCCCCGTTCCTGCCCGCTGTCCCTGTTCCTGCCCGCTGTCCCTGTTCCTGCCCGCTGTCCCCCATGCTGCCCGCTGTCCCTGTTCCTGCCCGCTGTCCCCCTTGCTGCCTGCTGGCCCCGTTCCTGCCCGCTGTCCCTGTTCCTGCCTGCTGTCCCCCTTGCTGCCTGCTGGCCCCGTTCCTGCCCGCTGTCCCTGTTCCTGCCTGCTGTCCCCCTTGCTGCCCGCTGTCCCTGTTCCTGCCCGCTGTCCCCCTTGCTGCCTGCTGTCCCCCTTGCTGCCCGCTGTCCCTGTTCCTGCCCGCTGTCCCTGTTCCTGCCCGCTGTCCCCCTTGCTGCCCTCTGTCCCTGTTCCTGCCCGCTGTCCCCCTTGCTGCCTGCTGTCCTCGTTCCTGCCCGGTCCCGCCGAGGGGCTGCGGCCGGAGGACAGCCGAGGTCACAGCGCCGCGGGTCTGGCCGGCAGCCGGGCTGGCTCCCCGCACCCACGGCAGCCCGGGAGCGGGAGGTGTGCTGCCTCCTGAGCGAGTGCAGCGTTTGCACTCGCGGGTGTGAAGTGTCCCTTGGGAACCTGCGATTCTCCGCGTGGCTGCGGCCGGTGCTCCTCGCAGCCCGGAGGTGATCGGGCCGCGGGCGGGGGTGATGGGCACAGCCCAGCGGAGCTCGGCTGGCACACGGAGCGAGCCGGGGCAGCGCACCATGGCCAACCGTGCCTGTCGCTGGAGCCTGCAGTGCCCTTCATTCCAGGGCCAGATCAGCAGGGCAGCTTCCTCTTGGGAAGCACACACGCATTCTGGGCTGAGGCACAAGGCTAAAGGCATCTCCAAACAGCCGTGGTCAGGCATGGCTGCCTTAGGAGATGCTGCTGCTTGTCTTGAAATGAGCAAAGTAGAGGGAGAGACCCCCCCCCCCCTCGGCCTGCTGGCCACACACATATTGTATACAGAAGGTTTTAAATTTTGGTTGAGAATTTTCTGTGGCACGGCTTGTGTTTCTGCTGGTCTTAACGAATAATTGCTGACCTAATTTATCAGTGTTAAATGTTTGCTTCTCATTTAGAAGTTGGATGTGAGTGAGGATTTAAAGCCAGCATTGTCTTCTCAAAGCAAGGCTCCACATCTGCGTTCACAGGGAGTAAACACGTAACGTCCTTTCATGTGGCCAAACTGCAAATGGCATTCAGAGCCAAACCAATATGCAGCATATTTTTGTCCACATTTCTTCTGCTTCGCTTAACACCTGCCAAGCATTTCAGGAGTGGCCCTTGGTTTGATGAAACAATTCCTTGTGGGCCACCAAGCATCCTTCCCTGTCAGTTGCTATCCAAACCCTCCATGCTGCCCTCCCCACATCCCCCCCAAAGCACTCACCCTGGTCAGCTGCAGAGCTGGCAGCACGGGAGGCTTTGTGCTTCTGCCCTTCCTTTAAAGCCACTCTTCTCTCACTTGCCCTGGTGGCTTTGCCTCACTGGCCGAGGGAGCTGCTGCACGTAGATCCAATATGAGCGTCAGTGGCAGAAATGTGTGATTCAGACAAGGCAGTGCTGGTTTAAACTGGTTTTACTGTATCCTACCACTCTGGTGGAGAAACTCTCAGGGGCACTTAGTGTAACCCTGTCTGATCCCGTGGGGATTTAAGCTGCATTTTACATGAACTGGAGAGAAATGGATTTCCATTCACCCATACAGACCCTTCCAGCAGTTTAACCAGATCACTTTGCAAAGTGGCTTTAGGGCATGGGATCTCCGGTTCAGCTGGGGAGATAGGGAAGTGGGGACAGCTGTGGTGGCTGAGGAGCCCAGGGGTGACAGCCCACGAAAGGCATGGTGCAGGTACCTGGGGGCCCTGTACAGTATAGCTGGCAGGTGCTCATCGCAGCCCAGTTTTCCTGAGAGGAATTTAGGGCTGTTCCTGCACCTTGGGGTGGGCCAGCACACTGTGCTCAGAGCACAGCAAATGGGAATACCCTGCCTAAGGCACTTTGGGTTCTTGGCGTTGTTATTGCTGGTACTGAGCAGAGATTTACGAGGCACTCTGAGGTGGTGATTGAATGTGTCTGTGCTTCAGGACCCAATCATGTAAGCAAGAATTAATAAGGGGATTTTTAAGAAGAATGCCAACTCCCAGCATTTGCCACAGTTCTCGGGGATTCTACCAAAGCCCACAGCAGAGCTGCATTTATTTCATTTATTTTGATACCCAAGTCTATTTAGGGAAGTAAATGAGTTAGATGAAAATATTTATAAAAAAGAAACTGGAGAAAAGATGTTCAAGTTCCCCACCCCAAGAAAGATACTGCATTGGATGTAACAAGTGTTCCCAGGGTATTCCATGTTTTACTCCTGTCTCATTCCTGCTCTGTGCAGAAAGAATTTCTACTGTATATATGTGAGGAGGGTGACAAGGCAAAAATGTCATGAGTGCCTGTGGAGAGATAGAGGGGACTGGTCAGCACTTCCCAGCCTGGGGAATCCCAGGGAATGGGATTGTGTTAAAGACAAGAACCGTGTTCTGTACCTGCTAGCAGGAGGCAGGGCTTGATTGTGCACTGATGAATACCCTGAGCTAGAACAGCTTGTAACCCATGAGGAAGGCACTGCCCTTGCTGCTTGTGTTTCCTGGCTGGTGTAAAGTGAATGGGTGACTTGGAGCCCCCAGAGAATCCCTCCAGATGTGGCATCCCCCTGTGGGTCACTCAGATGTGATCTCTGTTTCTGTGTGATTTTGGTGGTATTTTCCTTGTAGAATCAGAACTCGCGTTTGAGGTCAGACCTCTCCTTCCATTCATGTCCATGTTTATGGCTTTCCCAGGGCAACCCTCCTTCCACAGCCCCTTGGAAAGGAGAGAGCCTGAGCTTCGCCGTCACTTTTGCTTGTTTTGGATCTTTGAGCTGGAAATTCCCTTTCTAGAGGATGCTCTTGACTTCCAGTTCAAAGTACTTCAGAGCACATTTCCCGTTGCCATTTCTCAGCATCTTGGCTTCAGTTTTATTAGCACTGGTTTTAAGTGCAGCAACTGTCATATGGGCATGAGTTAGATTTGGGTTTTGATAAAGGCTGTGGGGAGCCATCCTGTCCTGTTCCTTCCCATCGTTCCACGTATACTTTGCAGAGCTGTGCTAATTGTTCCCTTCGAAGAGTCAAACTCCTGAACTCCTGAATCAGCACTCTGCTGCTGCTGTGCCAAAAGCACTGCCAGATCTGTGTCTCCTAAGCTTTCCTGACTACAGATTGCTAAAGCAGGCTCTCATGTTCCATGGCAAGTCATTCAGGCATTCAGAGCTCCAAAATGTGGGTGTGGAGGCCAGTTTCTGGGTGCAAGTTCGAGGTGACCGTGGGTGCGGTAGCTGCTGCATAACCCCATAGGGAGCATAGCCACTGCCTGGCTCTCTGGGAGATGACAGAGCTGGCTCCGAACTTGTGGCTGCAGCTCAGCACAAGCTTGGAGCCAAACTCCACGTCCAGCAAACTGGAGGAGTTTCAGGCGAGGTCCCCGCTTGGCCTGGCTGAGCAATCAAGTTGTTTCTCTTGCTCCACGGGCTCTTAAGCTGGAACCAAACCCCAGAAGCGAAGGAGAAAGGTGCTTGGGCCACATAGGAGTGGGTCCTACACCTAGGAGTAGCCCCAAAAAGCAGAGTTGCCATGTTGGCTCAGTGCTGTGCTGGCAGCCGGGCTGCTGGGCTCTGCAGAGAGTTTTCACAAGGTCCCTGCATGCAGCACTGACTCACTTCAGCCACAGCCCCTGCAGCATGAACAGCTGGAGCAATTTCCAGTCCAGAGTTTTCCAAATTATGAGTGTTTGCGAAAGGAGAAATGACACTGAGAGTTCTTAAGGTTTTGTAAAAGACATCTAGGTTGGAGGTTTGTGTTGCCTCATAAGCATCTGTGTGTTTCGTGTGCTGGTATTTCACTGCATCACCTGGCTCCGTCTTCATGTTTGGATTTCTCTCCAATATGCCTTCACTCTTGTCCCGAGCCTTTTGCTTTCCGGGAGGAAAAGCAGTTCTTAGCCTTTGCAAGCACCCTTAAATGTCCCCCACCTCCTCCCAGCTGCTCTGTTCTCTTTTGGCTTTGCTTCAGAGATGTTTTGGAGGAGCTAGGAGATGGGACCTTGTAGGAGTTGCAGGCAGATAAGCTCCATGCAGAGAAGCCCTTTTCCACAGAGGTGGGAAAGAGCAGCTTTCCTGCCTGATGGTGGGAGAAATCCAACTTTCAGGGTGGTAAAAAAAAAAAATCCTAAGAAACTTCCATCAGACCAGTGACACTGGCTTTTCTGTCATGCCTGTTGCTGAGAATGGTCAGGTGCCATAAGAAAGCAGTTACTGGAAAGATGGGCTATGCTAATGTACTGGGATTCTTCGTGCCGAGCACAACTGCAGGTGTGAGTCGCTTCTGTGGTCTCACCACTAGTCACGTGCAGGAATTCCTTGCCATTGACCGCAGGCATAATGCACTATGTGCCAGCCCAAATCCCGGCCTGGCAGCAGCCTGCTGTTCCCCTGATGGAGGGAACCAAAGCTGCTGCGTTTGGTTTGCAGAGCTGGTCATTAACAGAGCCCAGCTCCGGTGACTAGCACAGCACAGCGCAGCGCCGGTGCAGGGCCCCATGCAGATAAAAGGTCTTGGCAGCTGTAATGAGGTATCCGTGCCTGGCAGCTCCAGGTATAAACTCAGCTGTTGGTGTGTGCTTAGCTATGGGAAATGGAGCACATCAGGCCTCAAGTCATTGCGTCCCACCTCAGCCGCATCTCACAAATAACAGCCTTGAACACCCTCGTCAGCAAGTCCATTTCCTGTGGCTGCCAGCAGCAGCTCCCAGGCCAGGTGTCCTCTGCACAGCCAGGGCTGGCAGGGCACAGGGGGGTGCAGCTGAGAAATATTCACAGAGCTGCTTATGGGAACATGGAGGGGGACAAGGCCGTCACGGGTGTCTGGCACCTTTTGCCCTTGCCAGGGGAGGGGAGCTCTGTGGGGGCACGCTGTGCTCTGCTGGAGACAGGGAAACTGAGGCACCCTGTGACCAAAGCCATTTTATGTCCTACAGCAGAGTTTGGAGGCCCCAGGAAGCCATGGCAGGGAAAAAGGAAGGCTGGATAATAGCTGGTGGTATTCCCCCCAGTATGCCTAGAGGGAAATGGGGGGCTGATGGCCAGTGCTCATGGAAGAGAGACCAAACAAGGGAAGGTGACAGCCTTGTGGCTGTGTCCCTCATGTTTACAGGTGACATGCCTCAGACCTCCCTGACTCAGAGACTTGCAGCTCCTTCTGGCGTGTGTCCAGACTTTTCTGATGTTTTCTTGGGGTTTGGAGTGGATGTGGAGCACAGTAAGTTCATTTTCCAGCCGAATTTGCACCACAGAGCCTGACATCTTCCACACCATTTTCCTGCTGGAGTCCTTTGCAGACTGAAGAGCTCTCCCTGAAAGGCTGGATGCTTTGGCACTGCTTCTGTTAGAGGTTTGCTGCTGATAATCCTGCCACAAATTCAGAATTAATCACAGCATAATGGAATCTGGTAGTGCTGGTTGTTAATTCTCTATTGAGTCTGCATTCCCGTGTTTGTTCTCATTTGTTCTGATCAGGGCCATTGTCTCTAATATTGCTGCATAAAGGGTAAGAAATAAATCAGCGGTGTTTAGCTTTCCTAACCATCTGCTCTGGCTCCCGTCCCAAACTCAGTTTTTAAGTTGGGCACAGTTTGTGTGATTTTGCCTTGTGACAGAGAACGTCTCTTGGGAGAGGAGGAAAAAGTGACTCCAGATCTCAGCCCAGGGATCGGTCATTCCAGGGATACTGCAGTTGAACTCACCAGGTTTCTGTGTCATGCCTGTGATTAGGCTGAGCTTTGGCAAAGGGGCCGAAAGGAACTTCTTTCTCTCTGGAATAATGGGAGTAATGCTTTTAACAGCAGTGTGTTACTTGGAGGTAGAAAGCACTTGGTTTGGCCAAGGAGTTGATGTGCTTTGGTGGCATTTGGTCCGTGAGGTCGGTCTCCAACCTGTGTAGACTGTGATGCACCCCTTGGGTCGGTACTGAACCTTCCTCTGGAGCGCAGCCAGTTGCTTTTAAGAGGTGTTGTTAATGCACTGAAATTCAGCGCATTTGGGAGCTGCTGCATCGTCACAGATGGGACATATATCTTGTAAACTATAAATTTTTAAAAATTATTTAGCATCTCTGTTGCTGTGTGGACCATGTGGCAGCGAGCATGGGATAATTCCACAGCTTTCATTATAGAGCACACATCAAACATTTAAAAGTCCACGGGTGGTGTTTTCAGGAACTATTATAATCATTAGGAAAGGAGAATGGGTTTAATAAGAGTGAACTGTAAACAGTGATCAGCAGCCAGACCCCGTCCCTCCCTGCAGACCCATCTGCACGGCACATCTGGGCACACAGAGCAGGGAGGAACGTGTTCCATCCCACCTGCCCCGACTGTGAAGGCAGCTGGGAGGGTCTGGGTCACCCTGGCACACACAGCAGGGACAAGCTTGAGGAGAAAAATCCGTCAAATACGCAGAGAGGCCCAGCCATACCCTTGCAGTAGCCCCTTGCGCTGAGTCTGTTGGCAGCTGTGGCTGGCTTAGAGAGCCCGTGGTCCCTGGGCTGTGCCCGCAGCGAGGACCCGGGGCAGAGCTGGCAGCTGGGGGGGTGCAGCGTGGCCTCGTCCTTCTCGGGGACCCAGACACTGCCCGAGCCAGGCTCTTGCGCTCAGGCACTGCTGCCCCTCTGGAGCCCAGCACGTAGAGCTCGGCAACTTCTTGGTGCGTTTCAGCTGACAGGATGAGACGTCAGTGGTAAAGGCATGAACTCTTACTTGAGAGACATAATGGGCACTCTGATCTACTTAACTGTGCCAAGCAGTGCAGTCCTTAGGAGCAGCTCCTTGCAATGGGCTGCACTGCGGTGTGGAGGGAAGCTCTGACGGCTGGAAATCCAGTCAGGCTGCGTTGATCATGGGCATCTTCTCAGTGATGACACGTCCCACATTACACCCAGCAGAGGAATATTCTGGAAAGAAGGTTCCCATGACTGAAGTTTGATACTCCAGGCATAGCAGCCATTGGCAGGATTGCTTCCTGTCTGTGTGGGGCGGTTTGGGGTGCTTGTGCTCACCCACTCTGGTCCCCATTCATTCTCTGGTGCTCTCCGCAAGCCTTTGGAGTTCCCTGGTGACCAGCAGTGGCTTTGTTCGGGGTGATGGAGGTCCTTGAGTAAGATGCTGTGGAGGAGGACAGTTCCAGTGTGCCAGTGAGGAAGCTGTTGAATCATTAGCTGCTTCCTGCGGCTGCACTGTGTGTCCTGCCAGGTGTTAAATGGGCAGTGCTCAAGTCAGCCGATCTGTTACGTCATTCTATGTTCCACGTGAGTTTAGGCTCTTGAGAAAGCAGCCAGGGTGCTGGCCTGGGAGCCACAGGCACCTCCAAGCTGCTTGGGGCTGGATAAGCCCCACCTAGGAAAGGCCCTGGTTCAGGGGGTGCTTGCTGCTGAGCTGTCCTTTCTGTCCCCTGAGCATGTCCTTCCCCGGGCCAGGGACACAGAGTGACAGCTGCGGTGACCTGCCGGTCACCGGCCACCTTGCAGGGAGGCCACCAGGCAGGTTTCAGCTCCAGGGAGCTGGAGCCACCAGTGGCTGTCAGTGCTCTGCCACGGCCCAAGGCGCACTGCCGGGCAGTGGGGTGGGGGAAGCACCCCTCTGCTTTGGGCTGGGGGCCCCTCAGTGGGCGTGGAGCCAGCCTTCGGATCCAGGGAGGCGCTGTGGGCTCTCCTGGCCCCCACGGGGACAGGCACCCGTGGCACCAGGGCAGGGTCCCTCCCCGTGCGCCCTCCAGCCCGGCGTGGGGCAGCTCCTGTCCACTGACCTCAATTGAGGCTGAGCAGAGAGAGCAGGCAGCTGCCCCACTGCTGCTGCTCTGTTTCCAGCACGGCTCGAGCATCCCTAATCCCCTCGGATTTTGTATCTACCAAAACAGCTTGGGCCCATCAGTAAATTGCAGTGGCATATGGTCCAGGTTTATGAGTAATCTGGCACACGCTGAAGGCAAGGAGGACGTCATCCTTCAGCAAATACAGAAAATATTGGGGGGGGGGGGGCTAGGACTGTATTTAATGTAGTTGATGAGAAAGCTGTGAAAAATGTTTACCTTTGAAGCCAGTCCTGTTTCAGCTTCAGCTGCTGGGAGAAGCTGCTGTGTAACAGAAAACAAATAGAAGTAACAGGGGAGTCTCGTTGGTCCCACAAAGGTTTTGTCACTTAAACTGATCCCATGGATGTGTGTGGGCTCGGAGGGGAAAGCAGGCAGCTGGTGCCACCCTGTACACAAGCAGTACCACATCAGCCACTTGGAATAGTCCTCATCACCTCCCTGCAGGTGAAGTTCCTCTAGCTCGGGCACATGCCTCTGCCACAGCTTCATCCCTGAAAAGAGGAGGGAAGTGCAGTTTTAGCACCTCTGGGAAGCGGGGCCTGATCGTGGACACCTTGGTGGGCCTGACCTTGTAGTGGCGGTGGTAGTCCCAGCGTGGTTTCCAGGTGTTCTCTGAGGACGCAAGGATCACATTCCAGCGTCAGTGTACTCAGCATTGGCTTCACTGGGGCAATTCACCTGAGGAGTGTCAGGTTCTGGTCAGGGAACCCTCTGTGCAGTCCTCTCCTGGCAGGGACATGAAGCTGTGAATGGCTTGGGCTGCACCAGGCAGCGTGGCAGCCCTTCTGTAAGGGCTGAGGACATTCCTGGGCTCGGCTGACATCCCCCAGAGACATCTGTGTCAGAGCTGGGACATCTCTGGCACCGGAGGACATGGGGATTGGAAGGGACTGTGCTGGGCAAAACGCTGCAGCAGCATTGTGAGAGCTTTTCCCTGGCCCCTGGTTGCTCCCTGGGGCTCAGACCAGCCATGCTGCTCCCTCCAACTGGATGAGAGCCAACAGTTTCTCCTCTCTCTTCCCCGCCCAGCTGCTGTGGGCTCTGGAGCCCCATTCCATAGAGGGCTTGAACTTCCTTTCGCTCTTCCCAAAATCCATGTTTCCTCAGTATGCTTGGAACCTCCCTCTCTCACAGCCTCCCTACACCGTGTAATGCTTTGGCAGCACTGAATGTTTTCTTTGGTTGCACAGATGTGGCTGTGACGTTCAAGGGGGAGTCATCTCCAAGAGGAGCTGCTGTCCTGTGGCCTGGTCAGCAGCACGGAGAAGGAGGAAACAGTTGGCTCTGAGTGCCACTCTGCTCTTGCTGCCACTTGGAAACACCCCAAATTCAAGGAAAGTATCGCCTCTTTAATCCAAGAGAAGGCCTCAAGCAGCTCACAAATAACTTAAACCTCGGGCTTTTACAACTTTAAACGGAGCCTTTGGGACCGTGTTGGTTCAAATCTTACATATCTTGGTGGCTCAGATTTTGAGCCCGTTGCTGCAAGCTTTGAAGCAACACGGTGTGCAGTTTTAAAGGAACTTTGATTTTCAAGTGGGAACTGATTTTTTAAGGCTGGGAACTGCACGTTTTTTGTTTTGCATAGTCCAATTTTGCATTCTGGAAACTAAAGAAAATTTCTTGTGTTAAAGGGTGGGATGCAGGCCATGTGATCTCAGCAGCAAGGTGGAGCAGGGTGCATTGTCCCAGTGGGACTAGTGCCTTTGCAGGACCATGCTGAGACATTGTGCCACTGCTGGGCAAAGTGCTGGAGCCAGGAGCTAAAGTTTCCTGCAGTCCCTGGAAATGCACGGGTGTGTGCTCACAGTTGTGGCTTTGAGTGCGTGTGACAGGCTCTTCATGTGCTCCATTGCTTTGCTGCCAGTGGCGTGTGTGTGCTCAGATGGATCCAGGGACAAATCCCCCTCGCCCCTCCAGGTCGCCCTGGTATAGCAAAGGCCCCTGCTGCCCCTGCTCAGTGACAGGGACAAGGACATCTCAGGATGCATGCCTGGGAATGATGAGCTGCATGTCATGCCAGGAAAACTGGCCCCACAGCGTCCCTCGTGCTGCCGCTGGCCTGAGGGAGGGCACGGCTCCCAGGAGGTGCTTGCTGGCATTTCTGGGGAAGGGCTGAGCTCCAGTTGTGCAGCAGAGCCATGGTCTGCAGTTGTCCCTGCCGTTCTCCTCTGCTTTCAGGTGGGTGGGACACCAGCCATGTTCTTTCCAGCTGTGATGACAGGGCATCTGGGGTGTTTGCTGTTCAGGATATGGCAGTGAGTGGTGGTGGCTCAGAATATGCATTTGTAGCCATGCACGGGCAGTGTCCTGGTGCCTGTGTGCTGCTGCAGGGCACACGCTAGGCCCTGAGAGCTGAAGGAGTTAAACTGCTTCCAAATAGGCCTCTTCATGCTAATAAAGTACCTTGGAGCTGGTCCAGCAGGCAGACACCTGGGTATTATCCAAGCATCTGACACCCCTAGAGAGCCAGAGCCTTGATGAGCTTTGTACACTCTCAGAAATCTTGGAGAAGAAAGGAGGCTTTCCATAGAAAATGGATTTTCAGGGCCAGTGAAGGGCATGACGTTCAAGATCATTGCTTTAAAATAATTTCAGCTGCAGTTAATGTGAAACAAAGAAGAAAAGAAAACCCAAGACAGTGAAAGGATAATTAATTCTGAGTTGGAGCTGCAGTTTGGGAGGGCTGTATTGTGAAGTGACCCTTTTCCCAATGATAGCTGCTCTGGCTCCTCTGGGAGAGCCCCGGGCAGTGAAATGCTGTGTCACTTGTACACTGCACGTTGGTTGTCCCCGGTGCCACAGGGCCCTTGAGTTCAGCCCTTGAGAAAAGGGCCAGCGCAGTGAGGTGTTGTGCAGGGAGCCCTGGCACGGGCTGGGCTGGGCAGAGCCCCCCGGGGCCAGCCCCCCTTCCTGTGCTGGGGCAGGCTGGAGCCCGGCTGTCCCCTGGGCTCATGGCACCCTGCCATCCATCCTGCTCGGCTCCCCTCCCCTCCCCAAACCACCAAGCACGTACCCTCGTTGAGACAAGTTCTGCAGAACCCCTTTTGCGACTCTGGAGTGTCCCTTTGGAGGGCACAGTGTCCCTGCTCCCAGGGTCTCACCCCACAGGGACTCTAAGGGAACTTGGATCAATGGATTACCCTCTCTGGCTCTGGCCTCCTCTTGCTGGTGTGTCTCCTCCACTCTTAGCATGTCTTATACTGAATTTCTCCAGAAGCTTAGAGATGCTTTGGATGAGGAGCTGTTCCAGGGACTGAAGCCTGTACAGAATACCATGTTTATTACTGGGCCATTCCGCTGTAATTTGAATAATATGTATTTCTGGCCTACTTGCTCTTCCTCAGCTTACAGAGAAACCAAATAAAAAGCATCAAGGCCAGAGCTCTAATGAGATTCACATTTTGGACATCAGATTAGTACAATAATGCATTTCACACTGTTGTTTCCTAATTTGCCTAATCAAATAAAAGGAGATGAAGCATCACAGAGCCCAACCTCCCTGTTCCAACAAGGCAGTGCTGAACCCATCACTTGGTGCTTAAATTAATTTTCCCCACACAGGTTGGCCAAAGCACAGAATGTAATCAGCATCTTGCAGCTCTGTCAGTAGGCACCATCTATCCCGGGGCTGGCAGCCCCAGGCAGCTGTCCCGAGGAGCCCCAGAGTGCAGGGGTAGCCGGGGAGCTTTGGGGGAAGAGGGGAAGGGCTCTGGGGCCGCTGCAGTCTGTGCTGTCACGGCAGGGCAAGGTCAGTTCTGGGCTCTGCTGGGTCCCACGGGCAGAGCACATGGGGCTCCCTGTGCCCTCAGGACATTGTACAGGGAACCCAGGGCTGGTGGAGCTTGGGCGGCTGCCTCAGGGCTAAGCTGGGCCTGAGTCAAGGCTCAAACCAGTGCTCTGCTCAGGGAGCGATTTCTCCACCACTTAGTCATGTCAAAAATGGGCAAAAATGGGCAAAAATGGGCAGGGCTCGTGCTCCAGGTACATCCAGGTTCCTGAAGGCAGCCTAGAAGCAGCATGCTGCTTGGAACAAGTTTTCCTAAACGTCCTGCTAAAGGAGCAGTGCTGCAGGGAGCTGGGTGGCTTTTTGGGTACTGCCCAATTCACCACCCAGAACAAAGCAGTTCCACTTGCAGAATGCTGAGATCTGGGAACCCCACAAATGCTGCAGGACTGGTGCCATTGCAGATGCTTTCCTCCTCCAATGTGTTGGAGATTTTAGCAGAAACTGAGATTGTGCTTTTAAAGGAGAACCAGTCAGTGGGTTTGGGGTTCTGTTATTGTACACTGGGAGTCAGGAATGGCATTTTGGTGCTGGTGACATCAGAGCAGATCTAAGGTCCCCTGAAGTATAAAACGAGGTTTGAGTTCTGTTTCTCAGGAGGTGTGTTCTGGGCTCAGCTGTGCCCATCCTGCTCCCAGGCCACACTGCCATGCCCCTTTGGGATGGCCAGCAGGGCATAGAGGGGAGCTCAGGGACAGAGCTGAGCTCCCACATTTCCCCAAGTGGCTGCTATGGTGAGCGGCAGCTTCCCTAGGCTGAACTCCAAAGGCAGGTGATGCTGGTGCCTTTGCCGCTTCCCAGCAGGCTAAGGAGAACACCTGTCCTGCAGCAGAGCAGGGTTCCTGTCGTCATGAGGCAGCACTCAATGAGAAAGGATCAAACGGGGATTTATCCCTCGTTGATAGCACTGGGTTCTTTCACCTTTCCCCGCAGTCTGAATTGTCACCAATAAAAGAGCCGCTTCTTCCACAGCTGGTAAGGGAGGTTTGGTCTGAAATGACATAACACAGAATTCCCAAGTTCCTCCTACATGTGCAGGAGAAACAGCAGAAAGAAAGACCTAAAACCCCCCCCTACTTAGAACTTCCATCTTTGTTTTTTCCCTGGAGTATGTCAGCACGATTTGAGCCATGAGGACGTGTTAAGGTGAAAACGGTAACCAGGGCAGTCTGATGTCAGCACGGGTTTTGCAGCGGCCAGACACCTGTGTCCTGGGAGTTTGTGAGAATCCCAGGGAAGGGATGCAAATCCATGCCCTGCATGAGGTGCCATTGCTGAGAGGGGTCAAAAATAACTTTATCCCTGCCAGTAAACCCCAGCACCCCCAGGAGTGGGAATGCACCCCTGTGTGGCAGCGTTCCAGTGTGATGAGGCTGAGTCAAGTGTGGAAATCAAACTGCAGCATGTGAAATGCAGAGTTGTGGTGTCACATTAAGGGATGATCAGAGGAAGAGGGATGTAGCAGAGAAAGTTGCTGCAGGAAAATCCCCATCGGGAATTGGCAGCTGCCAGGCAAGGCTGTCCTAGGCTGCAGTGCCTAGGGCTCGGGGTGAGCCTGCATCGCGGCACTCACAATTCCCTTCATTTCACCTTGGATCAGCCTGGCCCGGCTCCCCCGGGTCACATGCAGCAGGTTCATGCCTGACAAATGCTGTAGCTCTTGTGACATCGAAAAACTGAAAGGGAATGCGCCAAAAATTAATTTTTAGCTTGTATTTGCTCCAGCCAGTTCATTTCTGCTATTATCGAAGCGTATAAAATAAACATTGCCTTGCTGTATTGAGGATCTTCTTGTTCCCATGAATTCTCCCTTGCCTCACTGGTGAGAGGAGCCCCTCAGGGTTGCTTGGTGGCATTGCTGGCTCTTTGTGCATGGCTCTTTTAGGGTTCTCTCAGGCATTCTGAGCACTCCTGCCAAGAAACTCATTTGTGTCATCTGATTCAGTGGATTGTGTATCACCCTACACCTCCTGCACCCCAAATTATTTGTGATGGATGTTCCACACTATGTAATAAGGAAACTCTCAGGTACCAAATTCTGCACCAAAATGCCAAGTGTAACGTGCTGTGATATTGTGCCACTTAGAAGGGAATATCCATGTTGAGACCCAGAATGTGGTTTTGCTTGGGATCAGGCTTTCTGTGAAGAACTGCTCATTTCCCAGTTTTCAATGGACGCAGGCAGAAAGGACAAAAAAATGGTCAGTGCATTTCTACTTGTGTGTCTCAGTTGGTTGCAACTGGTCTTTGAGAGGCAGCAGATAAGCGTGAGGGGAGAACCCTCTTCATCTGCATGTTGTCCTGTTAAGACCGTGCAGCTCGGAACACGAGCCAGCGCTCCAGTGATACCTTGGAATGTGTGTAGATGGAAAACGGAGGAGTAAGAGGGAACTGGCTGTGTTTTAACCTAGCGTCTGCTGAGCTCCGTGCCCGCAGCTGTGCCGCCTCAGCACCTCGAGGAGCAGTGCAGGACCTCCCCGGTGTCCTGGCACACCTGCCCAGTGTTGGCTCCCGGTCCTGCTTTGGGCTGGAGACTGCGGAGAGATGCAGTCAGCGGCTTCAGCTCAGCCAAGAGCCTTGCGAGCCGTGCCCAGCCCAGGGCCAGTGCCCGCCGAGCTGTGGGCGTCGCTGCGGGCACTCAGTGCTTCTGGCTGATCTCCGCAGGGCATGAGCAGCGTTCCTGTGCTGTTGGAAGGGCCCTCCCTGGCCGCGGGCAGCCGGGAGCTTTCCTGCCCGCGCCGTGCACGGGCTGCCTCTGCAGGCCGGCGCCGTGGGTCACCATGGCTCTGCAACAGGCGGGTCTGACCTGTGGGAACGATGGGGAGGCTACGGGGGAGGAGAAGACGGAAATAAGGACTGAAACTTAGATAATAATTTTATTTGTAGTCTAACGTGCAGACACGGCCGTTGCTGATGAGGTTACCAGTGACATAAATAAACTCAAGCCGAAGATGTAAGCGAGTGGATAAATGTAAATGCATCTTTGGGCAGTGCCACGGATTTGGACATGGACCAAGAGAATCATTTCTGTCCCTTGCGATTCCAATGAAGAGCACAAAGGAGATAATTAGCCCAGGATGCTCCGCATTGCTCTTTCCATCTTGCACACATTCGTGCCCACCAAATGTGAAATGTTCGCCTTTTCCCCTCCAATGTGATGGTTGTTGAACTTATTTTTAGTGTCATTTGATAAGCCTCCCTGCTCGCAGAGAGACATCCCACTGACCCAGCCACTGGTCATTGTCTATACCAGTTCCCATCAAAGCGGGCGCGCTTTGTCAGGTTTCGACTCGAATATCCATTCTGCCTCTGAAGTACAGTATCGAAAGTGACTGGATCATTTGAGCCTTTTTCTTCAGCTGCTCCCTCCTTCCTCCCCCACAGTGTTTCCACTCACGCTAACATAATTTGGCATCGTCGACGTGACACGACACCGGTTTTTCTAAAAAATTATAATACGTACGTTGTCAATGTTTGGTGATGGCCGGCGCTCCCGTACATTTAATTTCCGAATTGAGGGAAGGAGGTCTTTCCCAGTGCGGAATCGTACCCGACGCTCGGCGCCCCCTCCGCCGCTGAGGAACCCACATACAGTAATAGGTCATTCAATGTCAGAAGGCATAAAAAAGATGAGCAAAATCTTCACAGGCTGCTGCTTGCTGTTGCCTTTAATTATATTAATTAAACTTTGAAATTCTCATGCAAAGAGAGTTGCTGGCTTGTGACGCTGAAGAGCCCTTGGAGATTTGTGGGGGGAAAATACCCTGAGATACCAGCTTAGTGGCTACTGCTTTTTTTAATTAAAAAAAAAAAAAAAATAGGCAAGCCTACGACTGCTAGGTATGTTTATAGATGATGATGTTTTATGCGCTACTGAACTGTGAATGCAGGAAAGGGGGAAAAAACCACCAGCCGCAGTGTCAAGGTCTTGAAGCGTCAGTCCCTCCAACTCGGCTCAAGATCCCTGCTTACAGGCTGTCTCCCCGCGGAATAACGCTCTAGTAATTCCTTCCTGTCCCGGGTGCATAATGAAAGAAAGGTGTCTTCAAAAACTAAAGGGCAAAGTCTTGCTCGCTACCGATACCTCGAGGCATCCTGTCTACATTTTGTCATGCGTGTGCACTTTTCAGTGCTGGAGTGACAAGATTTGCAGTCAGAAGGTTCCCGTAAGGCACGATGGAGGAGCTGGCGAGGGCTGGGGATCTGACATGGCTCTGAGGCACTTGGCTCCGCGCCTGCTTACCCTGGTGGGAATCGTTATCCTGCGCCCGTGGCGAGCAGTCCCTGTGTGAGTACCACGTGCCTCCGCCGCAGCTGAGGAACGCTGCTAAAAGCACATTGCGTCCTGAGAATCTGTAGTCAGTCCTTAAAAAACAGCGAATAACAGAGAAAAGCATTCTCATCTTTGGTGTCTGTGCTGCCCCTTTGGCGCTGCGCAGAGCCAAGCACACGTGGCAGTGCCGCTCTCCGGGGCACGGGCAGAGCAGCGGCGCGCAGCTGGAATGTGGGCTCCAGGACCAGGGCTGCAGGAACCTGCGGGGCTCGGGCTGGAAGATGGTCCAAGGGATGCAAGGAAGGGCTCGGTTCTCTCAGCTGGGTAGGACAGTGGCAGTGTGGCTCTCTCTCCTCCCAGTATCCGCTGCTTCTCCTCTACTGAGAGGGAACTCGGGTGAAGTTGATACAGCGGCCCTGAGGGAAGAGAGGAACGGTTACTGGTGGAGTAGCGCACAGAGGTTGCTGGATGCTAGAAGGAGGCTGTAATTGAAATTCAGATGTTCGGGAAAATAACAAACCCATGAAAAACCTTTTAAGAATTAATGGAAATTACCCAGAGTGAGGCACCACATTTGCCTTACAAATGCGGGCTCTAAGCAAGCGCGAGGACACGGCCGACACATTCCGACACTCCCAGGCCTTCTGTGAGCATAATTCACAAATTCTGGCAAGCTGCAGTGAGCAAACCCAAACCCATCTGACCGTGCGAAGGGAAGAGCCCGGGAAGGCAGATCCTGCCCCCAAATCTCCCCCGAGCCAGGTCCTGACACAGTGAGTGCAGATAGATGTGACTGTTAGTTAGCAGAGCTGCTGCCGATCTGAAACTGCATGTTATTAGCAAGAACCCTAGCTCTGAATCTACAGACTCTGTACTTATGATCTGTAAATTGCTGTGCACAGGAGGAAAAGGCATTTCTCGTGATGCCATATCCATAAAGGGTCCATAAAGGTGAACCCTGACAGCTTCCAGTGTAGCAGAACAAAACATATCCAACAGCAAAAGCTGAAACCTTTTTTATCCAATTGGGAGCTCATTTAAATGCCTAAACTCCCACAGGGTTATGGCATGTTGGAGTAGGGTGTGCTGCCTCAAAGCAGCTCTCTGGCACTGCAGCAATTCCTTCCCTTTGGTCACGGGCATCTGTCAAGGATGGTGCCACGTGAACAGTGCTGGCTTTGCAGCAGGCAGCACTGCTTGTGCTCTGAATCTTCATTTCTCCTTAAAGAGATGCACTGCTGGAGGGAAGTTACTGCTTTCTCTTCAAACCTGGGAGACGATGGAATTGCCAAGTGAAATTTGGGCTGGGTTTCATATTTCTGTCATTCTTTTAGTTTGATCTCCAGTTTTTCTGGGTATCAAGGAGAGCGATGGCACACAGTTATCTGGCATGACACAAGCAGGTCTTGGCTGGCATGAGAGGGGCAGTGTTCTTGTCAAGGGGTTTCCTAATGGTTCAGTGCTGGTTCTGTCAGCAGCTTAAGAAATACAAAACCGGTGAAAAGGAGGGGACGGGAGCTGTACTGTAGGAACTTCTGGCTGCCATCATCTGTATTATAAATGTAGAAGAGATGCAGATAGGTAAACCATGGAATCCTTTAGGCTGAAACAGCTCTTAAGATCACCCAGTGCAACCAGTCCTTCAGCACTGTGAAGGCCACCACCATGTCCCCAAGTGCCATATTCACATGGCTTCTCTGCCAGGATGAGTGGTTCCAGACACAGCAGGGAGAGAGGACAACCTGGAACAAGCACCGCTCTCTCTGGGTCCCCTCTCATCTCCCACATCTCTGCCCCCAGCTTCTTTATTCCATGACTCACAGATAAGGGAGGAGAGAAGGAAGTTGTGTGGTTGGGCAGACTCTTGCCTGTGTCACTGGCAGGGAAAGCACCCTGAGCTGGGGAATCTCTGGGCCCTGAGAAGCAGCAGCTCTCCAAACTCTGTCAGCATCAGATGGTAACATGTAATAACAAATACTCTGTCAGTTGAAATGGCAACTTCAGCCATTTGCATTCTAGACGGGCAGACTGAGGCAGGCACAAAATAAAAGGCTGATGGTCACTTGTCAGGGGTTTATCACTTCAGATCACTGTGAGCTGCAAGCTTGCATTACTAGAAACTCAGTGATGTGACCAGCAGCACTCTGGTGTGGAGAAAGAGCTGCAGACTCACCTAAGTCTTTCCTGCAAAGGTGCCCAAAACCTCCCATGCAGCAATATCCCCGTCAGCATTGAGACCCGGCTCTTAGAAACAGAATGTTAAATTCTCCTTCTCATTAGTCTGACCTTTACAGAAAGAACTATTTACTTAAGTAGAAGCACTATTTACTAAACATTAGTATCACCAGTCTGCTTTTGGAGTTCCCAATTAAAACCTGTGTGTTCCACGTAACCAATTCCACCAATGCATTCCCATCGTGGTGGCATTGCCAGGATACCGCAGTGTGGGGAGTTCCTGTTACACTTGTGTCCCTGAGCTCAATTAAACCATCAATCCAACCAATTTGAGTTCCGACGTACCATGCCTTGTAAATCACTGGCTCATAAACCTTAACAATACCAACATGTAGTCAGTACGAAATTGCACTAAATTAGTGGTTTAGCACTAGAGTAATTAAAAAAAATGAGTTAAGCATGCATTCTGTGATCTTTGTAGGGAATATGAGATCTATCTCCATGCACCAGATCCAAGAGGAGAAACCTCACCCTTCATGCTCACAGATGCACCAGAGGTACTGCAGGGGAAGAGTGTCACAGGTTTTTAACAGCAACGAAAAAGAGGAAGGAGATCTGTGGCAAGGGGGGGTTTACCTAAGAAGGAACTCTTTTCTATTAGACCCGAGCAATTTCTTTAGCTGTTGAATTTCTTACTGAATCTATGGTACAGGCCAGCAGGCCTGGGATCTCAGGGAGTAGGTGCTCCCACCAATGCCCAGGTTAGAGCCTCACCTGGCAAGGCACCAGGAGGGGCCTGCAGAAGCAGCTCACAGTCTCATGTCCCTCTCCAAGCCCGTAAGGCTCTGTGGGCAGTGCTGGGGGGGAGATGGCTTTGGGACAGTGTCCACCCCGGGCCTGGAGCCTGGCCACTGACTGGCAGGCCAAGTGTGACGAGCACTTTGGGGTGTCTGTGTCTGTGTGTGTGTGTGTGTGTGTGTGTGAGCAGACACGTGCTGCTGCCCGTGCCATCCCAGGGGAATTCTCGGCTCTGGCAGGGCAGGAGAACACGGCAAGGGCTCCTCTGGAGCCCTTCTTCCCGTGTTGATCAGGAATTGAGAAAGGGCAGGTGAAGCAGGCTGGATCTGGAATGGCATGTCACCACACTGAGCCTCCAGGCTGAGCTGCTCTGCCTACTCTCAGGTGCTTGTCCTTGTGTGTTTCCTTCAGCACGCTGAGTAGTTGAACCCATGGGAAAAGTTTCCTTGGATGGCACTGCTGATGTGTTCAGGCTCAGGACAAAAAACAGTTGCTTCTGCAGAGGAGCACTTGGCAGTGCTGTTGTGCCAGGACAGTCGTTGCTCCGTGTGATTTCTGATGTCCTAAAAGCTTGGCTTCTCCTGCCCTTGGAGGACTGAGATCCCCACAGCCCGTTGCTGAGACTCACGTGCTCCTGCTTCGGCTGCAGTGTCCCATGAAGAGCACGTGCCCTTTTGGGATTTGGCACTGATCCTGCACTCCATGATTGGTGCCTGCAGAGCCATGAGGAAGGAGAGGGCTTCAAATAATGTCCTTCCCAAGACATGCACTGAACACTGTTGTTTCTGCTGCCCCATCCTCGCAGCACTACCAGAGCCTCTTCCATCCCTGTGAGCACAGCCTGTGTCCCCGGCAAGCGATCTGCTCCCAGCAGCTCCCGAGGGCAGCCTGCCTGGCTGCCGCTGCAGTTTTGGGTCAGCAGGCAAGAACCTGCTTTATCTGCTTCTGTTTCTTCTCACCTGTAGCCTGTGGCCCAGCCTGCGCCCTGCCTCTCTCTGAAGACCCAGCCTGAGGGCAGCGGGTCCTTCCCTGTAGCCCTTGCATTGACAGACAGGACTGCGAGCGCGTGTTCCTGTTTGCTAATGCATGGGAACGGCCATCTCCTGCTTTCCACACCTCTTCAGAATCATTACCTCCCCATCTGCTGCTGGCTGGCATAACCAGTGTTCCCCGGGCCCTACACTCACGTGCGGTGCTGACAATACAAGGCAGCTCTGAGGGAGCAAAGCTGGGAGGGAGAAAACTGGGCACTGAGGCACTCAGAGTCCTGTTTCCTTGCTGAATCGATCCTGGAACTTCCCTTGGGCAGCGGGAGCGGAACCAGAGCACCTGTGTGGGGCCAAAACAGGGGCTGCTTGTGGCAGCTTTTTCCCCACCATTCCTGAACTGCTGCCTGAAACACCCGTGACAGAGCTCAGGTGAGCTCTGAGAACACTGCAGGGTGGGCTCACAGGCCTCCTAAAGTAACAAAAATATCATTAAAAGAAACAAAGCTGCAACTCAATGGTGCTATTTGGGCCCTACCAAGAGTTTGGTTTTTCACTTTAACGAATTCAGCCAGACATATTAATCTGTGTATTCTCCTCAGATTTATGTAATGTAAAAAGTGTGTGCGCGTGAACCTCTTGATCTTTCCCAGCAATCCCACAGTCCTAGAGGTCAACTTCCAAAGGTCACGGGATCTGGGGTCCATGAACTGGTTTCCCAAGGGAACTCAAAAAAAGGCTGCTATGAGCAGAAGGTGCCAGCACAGTTACAGGTATCTCACAGCCACCTTCCACCCCTTGGACCTTCTTTAGCTGCAGGAAAAAAAGGGCAGGAAGACAAGACTAAGTTTTTTGAAAAAACAGTTCCTATCTTCCTCACCTGATAAATGCTGCATTTTGGAGCACAGGCCAACAAACCAAACCTGCCAGGGACAGGTTCCAAAGAGGCAGTTTAAAGATGCTAGGTTGGAAGATTTTGTTTTTCAGTGCCTGTGATTTAAACGTGTGTTTGGAGCATATACTGAGGAGGGCAGGGCACGTTTATGTGTGAAATGGTGCCGTTGGCACGTGGGGTGGCTCATACCCACCTGGTGCTCGCTGCAAGGGTGGAGGTGCTGCTGCCCTGGGAGCCAGGGGTATCTTTGGCGTGCTTTGAGGAAATGCCATTGGCTCAGCTTTGTGCCCATGAACCGGGCATACGGAGAGGTGAGCACGGTGCTCCATGGGGGAGTGTCTCCCCGCGGGACCGGGTGCAGGGGCTCTGCAGCTCCCCGAGTCCCGGCGCCCCGCGCCCTGTCGAGGCCGAGGCGCGGTGGGGACGGCACAGAGCGGGCGCGGGGCTGCCGTCAGCGCTGCCTGTCCTGCCTGATGGCCCTGGGGAGTGAGGAGAGGGAGGCATTTCCATCTCTCCTTGGCCAAGTTTTCCATGACTGCTCTGCTCAGCAGTTCTCCCCGTAACTCCTGCCTTGACCGAGAGTGGTTGTGACAAGCTGCCTGTCCCGAGAGCTGGCCCTCCAGGGCTGGGAGGAGGGAGTGCTGAGCCGGCTGCTGGGCCTTGGGGGAGGAAACAAACCGCCTGCGTTTGGAGCATCTGCTTCAAAAGGAGGTTGTGGCAAATATTTTATTCAGCAGAGCTGGAGGTCTCCTGTCTCTAGAGGGCAGGAGTTTGTTGTTTTCCTCCTGCGAGGCAAGCAGTGGTTATGCAAAAGGAGAGGCTGTGGAAATGGCCTAGAGAGCCCCTGTTTTCCCAGCACGGACCCTTTGGAGCGAGGGCCCCAGCTCACCGTGCGTCACCCTCGGCAGGGAGCCTCCCTCACCCCAGCGCTGCTGCCTCCCTGGAGCTGCCCCCTGGCCTGGCAAGCTCTGAGCCTTTCCTGAGGGACTGCGTGGGTTCCTCTGCGGGCACCTGCCGGTGGAGGGCTCCCGTCCTTGGGCTCTCCTCCTCCTCCTCCTCGGCGCCCAGCGAGGCCGTGGCAGCGCCGCCGGGAAGGTGCCCGCAGTCCTGGCGCCGGCCCCGCCGCTCGGGCACGTGCTGCCAGAACCAGGACAGCAGCCCCGCGGGGCCCTGCGGCTCTCCCTGGGACAGCTCCCTCTCCTCCCGCGGGACGCGGGGCTGCGATCGCGATTCCTGCTTCAGCTGCAGCTCTGGGAGCCACCCTGCAGCACGTGGGGAAGGGAGGAGAGGCTTTCTCTGAGACACCTCTCAGCTCTTGGAGCTCTTCCCAGATCTTCTGGGATGAATCCCTGCTGTGAATGGGGATCCCATTTATGTTTTGGAGGGGTCTGTACACAGGCTGACTCTGGGCCTGATCTTTAGAGGCAGTTTCCTCATGTCAGCATCCTAAACAACTTCCTGAGCTCGGTACATCTTCTTTGGGAACAAAAGAAAGATAATCTGCTACTATAGAGGCTTCAAGTCTCATTGAATGAAGAATCACCCTGGTGAAACCATAGATAAGGAAATCCTAGTGCTTTGGGGCCTTTTTTACCTGTGAGGACAAAGAATATCAGAAATAGGGCGTTCTTAAGAATGGCGCCTCTAAAGCACAAGTTAAACGCTCCCACTATTCTTCCTTCCTCCCCTTTGTGCAACCAGTGACAGAAGAAAGCTGTAGTTTGTCCTTCTCTGAAATCAGGTGTAGCAACAGAAACCAGAATTGCCAGAAGACCTGTTCTCCTCAAACTGCACTTCTTGTCCATCATGACCCCAGCTCAGGCCTCTCCTAAAATCCCTTTCCTTTAGGAATGTTTCCCAGTGTCCTTTACCTGGTCAGCTCTCCAAGCTGGGCCTTTCTGAACCGCTTCAGATGGCTCAGAGATGTAAGACGCCGGTGCTCCGTGCCTTTAGGTCACATCATCCAGGGTTGTGTTCTGAGCCCCTAACAGAGCAGTGGCATTTGGATCCTGGCCTATGGATTATACAGCATCTGACTGGCACGTGGCAATGGCTTGTAAGGAGAGAAGGCAGCCCAGTTATGTGATATTTAGGACATTACGGGAATCATTTTAAGCTAGTTACCATGCAATTACTATGACCAAAAAATCCACTTCAGAAACTCTGTGGGAAGAAGTCGATCTTTTTGAAGCAGTAAGCAGGGTTTAAGTGGGGGCTCTTAAGACTAGCAAGGCTGCAGCAGGAGGGTGCAGCTCCCCGGGTTTCTACCCACATGGCTGGGGCTGCCTCTGGCTCTGGCTCTGGAGATGGGAAGGGAGACCCCAGCAGGACCCTCGTTGTGCATGCACACTGCACGTGGCAGCCCTCCAGATGCCACTGTGACCCAGCTGTGCCAGCCCCACAGCTTCCCCGTGCTGCTGATACCAAGCACTGGGCCACCCCTCAGCCACGTCAGCTTCCCTGGTACCACGAGGGTAAACTCTCCTTCCTGCAGACAAACTCCCCAGCACATTGGTAGGCTTTGCTTGGAATGCCAAAGGGATTAGTAATTCACACTTCCCAGATATTTGAGCATCCCACTCCCCAGCAGCATTCTCTGGTTTCCCACTGCCAAGGCATTTGCTACAACTCCCCTGCAGGTGCCAGTGTCACTAAGTTACGGGCTCTGTTAATTCTGCTCCTATGCGCCTTGCTGAAAATGAGGAATAGTGCCTTTAAAAGAAGAGTGTACGGCTCATGGCACCGGGATGTGAAGGATCCCTGGCCTGCGCAGTGACAGGGTGCAGTCTGTCAGGGGCTCCTTCCCCAAGTTGGCCTGTCACACACAGTGCTGGGAGCCCCCAGCATGGGTGCTCTGGGATGTCCTCTCTTCCTGCCTTGGGAATGGGAGCTGGGGGGGGAGGCTGCATTCCCTGCGATGTTTTTTCCCCACTAGGGAGTCATTGCTACAGATGTGCCTATGGAGATGCCCCAGTTCACCAGCAGTCAGGAGAAGGGTCCTGTGGAAACACAGTCAGGCTGAGCTTACTCCCTTCACTGCGCATTCTTCCTAAATGTCCATTATTAGTGGTTACTGGAAAAAGGGATTTATCTGGTGAGGTGTTCGTGTGCTCCAAGTGCTGAGGAGAGACAGGGTATTTACAGGATTTACTCCATTGCTACCACACCCTGTCCACATCCCCTGACTCCCAACCCCTCTGTGCCATTTCCTCTCAGAAGCTCTCCCATGGGAATCAGAGCAGACTGCTGAGTTTGTTCTGGTTTCCAGTTCCCACCTTTGCCTTTCTCCCCTTTTTCCTTCACTCAGTTTAATCTGTAAAATAAGTGAGGGCTTTGCAGGGGCTTTGTTACACGTAAGCCCAGAGATGGTGGCATTAAGTGCGTTTGCTAAATTGATAAAGAAATCTGCGCGTTTGCTGTAGGGGGTTGTGTTGTTGATTTGGGAACAGTGAGCTCTTGGAAATCTCAGCTTTCACCTTGCCAATCCCCGTATCCCTCTAAGTGCACTGCAGTTCCTTGGAACCTGTTGGGGGTTGGCGCTGGCATCCCTTCACTAGATCACATTTATGCATTAGTGCCATCTGTGCCTGCTGCACCTTCTGTGAGCCAGCCCGGCCAAGTGACTGGCAGTGATCCGGGACTGCACACAAAGGGAGGGGCGGAGAAAGGGGGGAGGAGGACAGTCACCGGGGATGGCACCTGATGCTTCCTGTGTGCTCTGGGTCCCTCCCTGCCGCCGCCCAGTCCTCTCTGTCCCCGCTAGAGACAATACCTGCCTGGCGCCATGCAGACCAGCTCTGCTCTGGAGGACAGCCTGGGGACAGTGCCGGGCTTGGCACCGCGCCGTGCGTCCCGCCTGAGGGGTGCCGTGCTTCTGTGAGCACGGGGGCAATGCAGGGGGGGGGGGGGCCTGCTGCTCTCTCCCTCTGCCCTCTGTTCAGGAGAGCTGAACTGCTCCCAGCACCCGGGTCCTTGTGGATGGAGCCTGGGCACTTTGACATCATCAGCTCCCAGCCAAAAGTTGGGATTGATCTGTCCTACACAGGCAGGTACAAACTACAAAAGCAGACAGAAATACACATGGAGGAAGGAGTTCTTACACTGAACATAACTGTGCTAAGAATGTAGGAATGAATTGCCTGGCTTAGAAATTAATTAAATCGCTGCAGTGTTCAGTCTGTCCAGAAAAACAAGGTGCCTTACCCAGCCTAACTTAGATCAGGGAAGGACCATACGAGCTCCTGGCAGGGGTGCTGAGCAGCCTCCTGAGCAGAGCACCCTTCCTGACAAGGCTGGGGAGTCAGTCACATCTTCCTCTCAAAGCAGGACTCGCTCACCCGTGTGTGAGTGTGTGCCTGGACACTGCCCAGAGTGGGGGAACTCTCCTTCTCATAACTAAGGTTATTAGTATTTATATATAATAAGTACATCTTTCTGATTTTTTTTTTTTTTTTTTTTTTTTTGGAATGACCACTTCCACACTGTGGTGTCTTTTCCACTTAGAATACAATACTTGGAATTCAAGATTTTGCTTTTTCATTCTTTCCATATGTTCGGTGTTAAACATATACTATACTTTATATTTAAAAGCTAGCAGCAGACTGAAAAAAAATTGCCCACACCACACTACAGAAATGTGTTTGCTTCATTATCCAAAGCTTCTGGGTTTGTGTAGTATTTTACCAGGCCGGGGGAAGCACCCCGGAGGGCAGTCTCCGAATGGGAGATAAGGCGGAGGAGCTGTGAAGAGAGGGAACATCTGGCTCTCACTAAAGCGCGGGTCAGGCTTGCCCGAGCTCCGAGCTGCACACAGCCTGCCTGAGACGGCGATGGAGTTGGCGGCTGTGGAGTTCAGGAAGGAAGCTCCTCCACTGAGCTGAGGAATTGGCCTTGAGTAGCTGGGTGCTCAAAAGCTGCACAGATGCGAAAGGAAAAGCAGCAGTGTGTGCTGGGTGTGTAGATCCCTGCCCAGCACCCTTCCCCTCCCGGCTGGGCTGACCCAGATTTGCTCCTGGCCGTGGAATTGCGCATGGCTTGGCTTGGGAGGCACAGACACGGGCACAGCACAGGGAGAAGACACCGGAGTGCTAAGGGGTTTCACAAACATTCGAATTATCCCACCTAGAGAGATGCAAGCTGCTTGAGGGTTTGACAAAGGAAAGGAACAGCCCTCATAAAAATCCCTGTGAGAGCAGGGAAGTGGCCGGGGAGGATTACCTGGGGGTAAGGCGCAGGAACGCTGTGCTGAGGGGTGATTTTGGGAAAGGTGTCGGGGTTTGGCAGTGCTGCCGCAGAACCGAATTGGGCGTGGTTGCCGCGGCGGTGCGTTTGAGTGCCCAGGGCTGAGCTGGGGCAGGGCAGCGCCTGCTCCCCGCTCTGGGGCTTTGCCAGGGCTCTCACACTCCCAGCCTGGCAGGCAGCGCCCCGGCTCCTCTCCTCCCCCCCGGCAGGGACAGGTGAAACTTCAGACAATCAGCAGCGGCAGTCTAGAGCTTGTCTCTGGAATTAGCTGTAAATGACCACCGCAGCACTCAGCAGTCAAAAGCAATGAGGTGTGTGCAATTGCCTTGCCAAGCTGCAGCCGCACATGGACCACAGCCCGAGTTTAACTGCAGCACGGGCTGATCGGTGCCTTTTGTGCATCCTTTCCCTGATGAGCACGTCAGCTCTGCGGAGTTGAAAACACAACACAACCAAAGCCTGCACTGGCAAATTGAAAACTTCTAAATAACAATTCTCTGGCAAAAATGAAACACAGGTTCAATTATTGTAATTAGCTGCACATTTCAAATTATATTTTCAAACAGGTGTAGTTAAATGAATAAAAATATCTTTGTGAACTGTCCTCCAATGGCTTACATGCATTTAACTGCAGTTAATGAAGGGCTGATTGAAGCTAAATTATTTCTAAAATTTTTAAATGACCCACGCATATTGTAAGGGGCCTTGTACCAGCTGTAATACAATTTAATCCAGCTGGTCTGTCCTTTGCCCATGCAAAGCCTCACTGACACAAATGGCCTTTTTAAGGCCACTTTGCTGGTGTAAAACCCCCTGGTTCTAACTGTACCTTTTTTTGCATGAACCGGAGGAGGTTTCAGAGTCTGTGAATTACACCTGCCAAACAAGTACACAAATTCAAGCCCTTTTGTTCTGGGACTGATCCTGGGGCTCTGTTCACATAGGAAGATGCACAAAGTCCAGCAGTGTCACGTAACGCTCCATTACAACGTGTGAAATGTAAAGATATGGGGAAATACAGCTAGGAAGTACACTTGTACAATCTAGCCAAACATTCAGAAAAAAATAAATTTAAACTTCAACAAACCAAAATCCAGCAAGCCAAATGCCAGCAGGAACAGCTGGAACGTGGTCAGTCTCTGCAGCGAATCCTGTCGGATTCCAGAGCAAAGTCTTCCTAAAGTCAAGGCTGTTCCTGTAGTGCTGCAGCCCCCACTACCACATTATAAATTAATGCCAGAGATGCCAAGAGGCCCCTTAAGTAGAAAATGTCAGCATGCAAACGTTGAGCAGGAGATGCACAGGAGCACTGAGAGCCTCCAGGTCCCCGTGGGACAGTTGCTGCCCCATGAAGCCCTGGGAAAGCCCGAGCCCCCAGCCCTGCCACAGCAGCTTTGCTGGTGGAAGAACATTGCCCTGCACACTGGGGGGTCTGCTGGAATGGCCACTTCCCTGCCACAGGCCCTGCAGGGCAGTGTGTGGAAGAAGAGTCTTCCACCCTGTGGAGGAGCACACAGGCTGAGCCAGCGTGTACCTGTGCAAAGCTGCAGCCTTTGGAGAGCCGGCTGGCGAGAAAGGAATGGCTGACGTGACTGGAGCAGCACAGGAAAATCCCTCCGCTGCTACGGGGCGGGGGGGGGGGGGGGTCCCTCTTCATTGATGGCAGCCTTTGGAGAGTTAGCAGAGCTTAGAACAAGCCTCATGTCTAAAGAAGGCACCGCCTGTGTGATGTGTGGATGGTTTGCTGTAGGTGGGACACGAGCAGGACAGGCAAAGGCACGCTTCTCCACGAAGTGTCCCATGGCCTGGGCTCGTAGCGCTCGGGCACCCGGGCCAGCGGTGGCCTTGGCAGGGCTGGGGAGGCAGCCACACTTGATCTCAGGGCGCTGTCAGTGTGGCTGCTCCAAAAACCACTGCTGTAAGGGCTCATTGCCCCCTGTCCATTACAGTGAGGACTGTACAAGTTCAGTGTGAAGTGAACCAGGAGACACTCAAGGAAAGTACTTCTGTGGAAAACTGAGCTTTCCTGTACCACAGCGCTGGCTGTACTGTGTTAGCTGTCCAGCCCTGTGGGGCCTCTTTGGGAGGACACTCTCACCACAGCTTCATTAATACTACTACACAAGAGAAAAAATGTGTTGCTGCTCTTTATCTTTTTCGTTCTCCTTCCCCCAGACAAGTGATTTGGCTGTTCCTAATTAAAATGAAGAAAAAAGTGGCATAAGCTTAATTAAGATTTTAATTCAGTTAGAGCCTATAGGAATAAATCACTGTAGACTTGATAGTGACATTCAGAAAATACAGTGTCTGTTCCTCCTCTGTCACAGAGATGGTAACAAATGATGGGAAATGCTGAGGAGACAGGGATGCAAGAGCTTACAAGTGCAGGTGTGTCTCTAACCCAGGTAATAATTGCATAATTGCATCAAAGTGCAGTGAAACTGACTTTCCCAAATACAGCTACAATTCCTGACTCACGTGCTGGATGTTCTAGTGGGATTTTGGGACATAGACCCATTCTTTGGAAGCACGGGTGAGAAACTACAAAAAATGTGAAACTTTGCATTTTTCCTAAGCAAAATGATGGCTTTCCTTAGGATTAAGTAGTGGTGGTGAACACAGGAATGAAACACAAACACCTGTCAGCTATGGCCTGACCATAGCAGGTGGGGTGAAAATGGATAGAACTGAGGCCCAGGCAGCCTCTCCTCCTGAATCCAGACTGGATTCAGAAATCCTGCTTTTATGGTCTTCACAGAATAAACCTAATGAAGATCCTCTGACACAGAAAAGTTGCTTTGAACAGCACCTCAGACTGTACAAAGTACATGCATTTTAAAACTAAAAACTGCAGTAATTTTAGCAGGTCTGTGACTTTATAATGTAGGATTGTATCTTCACTCCTTGGCTAGTAAATTCTCTCCAACAAGTCTTATTGTCAGACTTTTAGTACAAGCTTTCAATTCCAAATGAGGAATTCCTTCAAATTCCTTCCAAGAAATTGCCAACACATCATCAAGGGCAAGGCACTGCTGGTTTTACAAGACTGAGAATAAAGAAAATGCATCATAGGGTGTTGAGCAGGCACAGGACAAGTGCAGTTCATTTTTCTTGACTGGGAACTCATCCCTCAGCTGCTAAGGGTTGAAAACGTTTGGCAGAGGTGAAGAGAGCCGAAGCCACTGGTGGCGCCTCAGCTGTGCAGGGAGCAGCAGAGGCTAAAGCTGCTGCTGCCCCAGTGCCCGGCCTCAGCTCCCAGCCACTCTCTGCTGCTCTCAGGTGAGGCACCGGCAGCAGTGGCTGAGCAGCCTGGCCCCCAGGATCGTGGCTGGGAACACAGCCCCACATCAGGCATTTGCACACAGACAATGCTGTCCCTGAGCAGTGACAGCAGTTATTTTAACCGGCGTGTTCTTTTGGGATCAGCCTGGCTGCAGTTTCAGTCACACGCTCCTAGGCTGTCATCTCTATCACGGACGCCACTTGGCTGGGCACTCCCCTCTTTGCCTTGTTGAAAGGAACAAACAGAAGCTGCAGCAGAAAGAGGCAGAAGTGACAGGCCTGTGCTGTGGCCTGTCCCCTCTGTCACTGTCACCCCCTGAAGACAAGGAGGAGTGCCCCAGGCGTGGGCTGTGCCCGGGCAGACCCAGTTCTGAGTGCCCTGGGCGCCTCTGCCCTCCGGGACACTTCCCAGAGGTGCCACCCCAGCGCCTGCCTGGGCCAGCTCCCAGGGCCACAGGGCACTGCAGCAAAGCGTGCAACTGCACTGGCACCGTAATTAGGGGCCTAATTGTGCGCCTGGGCCTGGCTGCTCTATTTGCACGGGCGCCTAATGATGATTTATGGAGGAGCTCTCTGGCCACACCTCGCTCTCCAGCCTGGCAGAGGCAGCTGCAGGGTGAGAGGGGAGCCTGAGCGCTGGCTCCTCCCAGCTTTTATTTTAAACTGAATCCCTGTTTCTCTAGGGCTCTTTAAACCATTAGAGCAAAGGGACAACTCCAACTCCCAGTGTTACTGGGATGGGAGACAAGCACACTACTGCACTAGCAACTGGGAGAAAGAGAAATTGCAGGGAAAAGGCAAGGGCCAGCTTAATGAGTGAAACTTCCATGTGAGGTGTTCAAACGGTGCTGGTGTTGAACTTGTCTCCAGTGGTGTTCTGTCAGGCAATAAGAACCTGTACCAGCCAAAGGATCTTCTCTGAAGACAGATAAATTGTCAGTGTCCTCTCTCAGGATTATCCAGCTGCCTTTTAACTCAGAACTGCCTGAACTCTGGAGTTCTCAGGGCCAGCCCAGCTGCGCAGCCACTCGGCTGGACGCTTAATAGACACAGCACTGTGAAAATGTCTATTATTTCCCTTCAGTGAAACACTTTCTAACTACAGCATCCAGTCACTCTTTATGGCATACGATGTCAAAAACACTTACTGCACAAGCAGAGATCTGTGTTTCTTTTGCCACAGACAATAAATCTTTAGTGTCTTCTCTTGCCACGCATCACTCCACTTTCTCTCAGGAGGCACCATACGCCTCTCTCTCCCTCTGCCTCTTCTAGCAAGGTCACTTTCCAGTGATGAAACAACTTTTCCAGAAGGTATAGTGTTCAATGATTAATACCTACTGATAACAGCTTCCCAAAGCAGTGCTTTAAAGCTCTAATGCTCATCACAGACTTGCAGTGGGAAGAACCCCTAAAATAGATCTGAGTAGCACATCTGAAAATACCAGCCTTAGGAAGCTGGGGTGCGTGTGGCCACGGTTACACCATGGAAACAGACAGACCTGCAGCCCCGGTGGCAGAGGAAGCACAGCCCTTGCTGTGACGTGCAGGTGCGAGCAGCTCGGGTGAGGCTGGTGTCCCCTGGTGCTGCTCCTGCAGGGGTGCACAGGAGCAGGGTCCCCTGGCTCGTTTGCTGGGGACGGTGCCCGGCTGCAGGCGCTGGGGGCTCTGCGGGTGCTCAGAGCGCCTCTCACAGGCGGGGGACGCACCCTGACCCCAGAGCGGCAGCGAGCCCAGAGCACCACGTCCTGCTCCCTCCTCCCAGCCATCTCCTCTGCACCTCACTGGCCTTTGCAGAGCAGCTCCAGTGACAAAAGCACAGCAAAGGCTGTCCCTGAGCATGCAGCACACACCAGGGCATCAGTGCTTCCAGTGTTTCTCCTGGCTGACAGGTGGTGCAGTGTGACGTGGGGCACGTGGCTAAGCCTGAACACAATGGGTGAAGCAGTTATTCATAAAACTGCCCTTCAGAGCCATCTCAACAACTTTCTACCTAAGTAGTGCAGTCCTTTTAAAATGCAGGTGGGTTTGTGTAGGTCATTCTAGACTGGCATAAGATCTGACTTGGCTTGGCTTTAGTCTGTGTATGAGGGGAAATCTCCGCCCTCAAGCTCTGCAACAAGTAAGAATGTGTCGATGGGAGAAAACCTGTTTTATGTTTCTCTTCTTCTGCACGAAGTGCCCTTGTCACTGATTTTACCGTTTAACTCTCCCATCTCCATCCCCTAGAAACGCACCGTGAACCCCTTCACGTGCATCAGCGACCCTCTGCTCCCAGCTAGTGTTCAAAACTCACCAGAGCCATCTCTTCCCCCTCCCGGCCGTGGATTTGTGTCATTGCCTGGGGCTGACATCACCTCAGCACATGTGCCTCAGTTGCCCTTGTCCCTCGGGAGAGCCCTGTCGCTGTGCCCAGAGGACACGCTGCATTTAGGGATATAAGGCTGTGCCCCAGTGGGAAGGCACATCCTCCCTGCTGCAGGGGGACACAGCACACAGCGTTAGTCCTCACTTCTTTGAGCCAAACTCCCCCAGCATTGCTCTCCTTCTGGAAGCACAGCATTTGTGGGTTTATAAATCAGGACAGACTGACATCAACCATGCCCAGAGTGCCTCAGAGCATTCACGGACTGCCAGCTGGGGATGTGGCTGGCTTGGAAGGAAAGGGCCTTAATTACAATTAGCATGGGAAAAACTGAAGGAAAGAGGAGGAGAGTTGTTTCAGGGAATTGCCACAGTTGCAATGCACAGATTCCTAGGTACAGTGGAAAAGGTCTGTCCATTATGTTGTCCTAGTCCTCCCAACCCCTTTCCCTTTTGCTGTAGGTGTTGTCAGAGGGCAGACCCTTAGTGTGCTGCCATAGTCACGGAGCTGACTGGGCCCGTGGCCTGTGAGCAGCTGCTGGGCACGGGCTGTCACCAGAGGGGTCCCATGGCTGTCAGCGTGCCAGGGCCATTCCCATCACTGCTCTGCCCGCTTCACTGGGGGCCTTTGCCTAAAGATGCTGTGTTGGTAAAGGCATGGCAGCACATGGCCTGTGGCTGGTTGTGCCTGGGCTGCGGGAGACACTCCAGGTTCCAGACAGGCACCCGCAGCTCCCTGTGGGCAAACAGAGCTGGGAAAAGGGCAGCAAGGCAGCCCTAGGAAGAGGGAGTGCCCTCAGACATCCTGTGGCTCCCCTGGGTGAGCAGAGGTGCCCTGTGGCACTACTCAGAGTGTCTGGGAGACTCCCTAACTCACAGGGGCTCAGCTGGGTCGGGGACATCCTTCATTGCCCAGAATGGAGGGACATCCTCTGAGCCCCTGGCTGCTGCTCTGAACGTTCAACGCTAAACAATCCATTTCCTTTTGCACCATAATGTGCTTACTCTGCACCTCATTCTACAGCCTTTCCAGATTTCAGCAGGTTCTGTGTTTTACCATAATGTAAAATGTCATCCATCTACTTGGGTACAGAAAGATGCAAAACACGGTGCAAGCTCCTGTGTGCTTTGCACCTTCACTTCTCCTCTGCTCAGACAGGCACAGTTTGCATCCAGAAGGGGAACTTCTCTTTCACACTAGTAAAAAATTTCTGTTGTTTCTCTGCAAAAAGGTGGTAGTGATCTCCAAGAAAATCTAGTCCTTTTTCAATGGATCAAAGTGCTTTACACTGCTTGTGTGGCCAGCTGGACTAAGTAGTAAAGACAGGGCAAGGCTGTGGGAGAAAACTGCAGGCAGAAATGTGTCTGAGAAGCAAGCAATACTTAGGAAGGAGCAGCACCGAGCCCCAGAGCACAGAGGAAGCTGCAGCAGGGAAGTGCTGTCCTCCAGCCCCAAGGTCGTGTTCACAGGCAGATGTGTCACCCATCCTGAGGAGGCTGCAGGCCGGGGACGCTGCTCCTCTTCCTTGGCACCAGTCCAGCACGGCGTGGAGCCTGGCTGCAGCTGAGCCCAGCTGAACTGCAGTGGCTGGGCTCGTGTAGCATTTGCCCACCAGCTCTACAAGTTACAGAACCCTTGCTGCAGTGGCTGGGAGGGAACAGAGCTGCGTGCACCCACAGGCCCTCTGTGCCAGGGAGCAGCAGCAGCAGCAGCAACCATGGCTGCAAATGGCATTCACTTCCTTGGAGGCAGCGTTTAAATTGCAGCAGGCTGTGACACAGCCAGCCCACAGTCAGTGGGCAGGAAATGCTCTGCCTGGGGGTCACCTGGCCAGTTCAGAGTGCAAACAGCTCAAGTGTTATGGGGTTCTGTTAAAGTTTTATGGATCTGTAGTTCAGAATGGACTTAGAAATGCAAGAGCTAATTTCAGAAGAAAAGTAATTTTGAATTATAGGGATACAGTAGTAAGACTGGAGTCAGTAAATATAATTTTGGATCACTTTCCTTCTCTCTGTCTCCCCACTGTCTGCCTCTCCCATGCAGCAGACACATCCAGCAGTATCTGTGCTGTAGTTCTTCCCAACTTTTGAAGAGCTGTAGGGGAAAACAGCTCCCTCCCCCTGCCCTCTTTTGGATTATGCTGTGCACAAAAGGATTAATACATGCAACTGCTTGCAGGTTTAGAGCCCCAGGTGAGGCAGGGCCTGGGTGGGCACATCTAAGCATCCTCTGACCTCCAGTAGCTGCAGTTTACCATAGATTGATAACAACTCACCCTGGTGAGTGAACAAGCTCGGGCTGCCGCAGCTGTGGCAGGTGACGCCCCCCCCCCCCCCCCCGGTGAGACACAAGCTCACTTTCTAAAAACAAGGTGTTTTCACATGCCTTTGCTGTTGGTCAGCAGAGCAGAGGCCAGTGAAGTGACAAGGAAACGAGCCTGCTTCTGTTCACCTCATTCTGTCACTGCCTCCCGTGCCACAGCATCTCTGGCTCTGGTCACTTGTTTCCAGGACCACCTGACTGTTAAAACGAGTATTTGTGCTGATCTCCTCCAGAATGGCAGTGGAACCACAGCCTGGTCTGGGGGAGAACACTGGGGCCTCTCACTTAAATCTGCCAAACCAAGAATGCCGCTTGAACATTAATCTAGATAAATGGCACATAAAACTGATCTGGATTAACGTGTTTATCAGTATAAACAGAGCTATGTGAGTTCATCATGTGGGAATGTAACCCTTGTGCAAGGTGTTGAGTCATTTCCATCCCCTTTTGCTGAGGAGTGTGTGAACGCAGACACTTCCTCGGCGCTCCGTGTGCGTTACCCGTGCGAGCAGCTCCCATACAGCGATGTATGTATGTGTAAATTGTGTGAATGTAAATATAGATAGGCCATATGTCCCCAAAGTCCCAAAAGAGCATCTGATGTTGATATATAGACAGTGTGTTAAGGACCTTCCTAATTAATAAGCCAGATTAAAAACCTCTTGGCAATCAATTAAGATTAATGACAGAAGTCATTCTGTCTCCCCCTCCACCCGCATCTCGGGCTGTGAAAACCCTGGGTCGGGAAACTTTAATCCTGTTATCTGCTGCCTCCTTCGTGAGCAAAGCCTGGAGATTAGCTCAGCGGCCATCCTGAGCCCCAGCCAGCTGCCCTGCCGCCGCCAGCTCACGGGGAGGAGAGAGCACTCGGGGCAGGGAGCTGGCCCGGGGCCTCACTGCTGCAGCTCACTCCACACAAAGGTGTCCTGAGGCTGAGGGAAAAGCGTTTGTTGTTTGGGCATCCTGCACAGTCAAACACTCGGTGGCTCCCAGCCCCTGCCCTGCCCTGCCCTGCCCTGCTCACAGAAAGGTTTCCTTGGCCTTGCCTTGGGCACCCGCTGCCCGTGTGCTGGCAGGGGAGCTGTGGCACAGCCTGTTTCCCCTGCTCCTTCCTCCACACCATCATCCCGTGCAGCATGGCCTTGGAACTGCCAGGCAGGTTGGTTTCCTCCCGCTCTCATTCTTACCAATGTTCACAGAGGGATGAGCCCCCAAGGCTCGTTTAAGAGAGCAGCAGACTCATCTGCACCAAGGAAGGCAGTGCCAAGAACTGCTGCCTACGTAGTTGGGAAAATATCCCTGTTTCTCCTGACACCAGCACAACATCCTTTCTTCAGCAAGATGGTTCCCTCCCGCTTCCCCTGACTGGCAGCAAATCCGACTGCCAGGAGAGCAGCTCCAGTCGGGATGGGCAGCTAACTGCCAGGCAGCCTCCTGAAAGCACCTGAGGTTACGGGTTACGTGGCACACGTGCACAATGTATTTACTTCTGTACTATGCAGAGATGCTCAAAATAGAAGTTTAAACAGATGTTTGTGTCAACTCTGCAGCCATTATTAGAAAAGACCTTTAAAGCAGCTACCTGCTAACAGGCTTAAAATCAGAACCGCAAGTGTCTTCCTTTTTAAGTTTGTTGGTTTGTACATGGAAGTAAAAGCTGGAAGCATTCTACAGATCTCTCTTCTGATTCTTCTACAGTGAAGTGCAGTCTTTCTTTTCTTTCACCACTGACTCCTATTTCCATCCTGATTGGGCAAAATGTTCACTACGAGTTCCATGGGCTATTTGTGGACCTCTTTGTGTGCATAAATGCACACAGGATCAGAGCCTCAGCCACCATCACATTGCAGCAAGCTCAGACAAAGAGCCCAGACTGCTGAGGATCGCCTCTTGGTGCTAAACTAGGAGTTAGAGGACAAATACAAGGATTTAGAGGGAAAGCCAGGCCCCTGAGGCTGTGCTGTGCCCCTGTGCCAGGCTGTGTTCTTGGGCAGCCTCAGACTCCTGGGAAAAGGAGTTCAGCGCAGACCTCAGACACCGAACTGGCTCATCAGAGTAGCCCAGACCACTGCAGCTCAGGTTTTTTTGCCCCTTTAATAAACCAAAAGGGAGGAAGTCTAGCTAGGAGCACAGACACAGGGTAATGCATCATTTATAAATTACCTTGTTAGCGCAGCAAACACCACATGGCTCTGCAGCCGAAATCTCCTGCTGCGGACTTGCTCCTTTTGATGGGAGCCCTTCAAAAGCGCTCGTGGCTTAATGGAGGCAGTTTGCGGGGCCCTGGGTCCGTACCTGCTGTCCCCGTCCCTCGCCGGGAGCGCGGCGCAGCTGCCGCGGCGCGCAGCTGTCTCTGAAGTGGCTGCGCGTCCGCGGCCCCCAGCGCAGCCGGCCCGCCTTGCATCTCTGCCATTGTGCCTGAGGCGAGCCGGGGAGCAGCTGTGTCCCAGCCGCGTACCTTTGGCGAGCGGCCCCGGGCCCCCCGCGCCCCGGCACCGCACAGCTGCGCCCGCGGCGGCTCCCGAGCCCGCACCTGGGCGCTGCCCCGCCGCCGGCAGCCTGCGGAGCCGCCTCGGCCCTGCCCGGCACAGCCCGACAGCGCGGGGACGCGCCAGCTCCACTGCCGCTGCCCCGCCAGGGACCGCAGCTCAGCACCGGACCCCTCCACGATGGAACTGACGGGTGCTGACACAGCGACACAACAGTTCCGCAGCTCTGTGTGCGTGCGCGCGCCGGCACACACCGGGGGCCCACCGTGGCATCTCCACCCAGTGCGCCAGCAACAAGGAACGAGACACCGTTTCTTCCCTGACAGCAAACACTGCGCAGACAGAAATGGCGCTCTGCAGTGACGCGCCCCCATTCCTTTAGGCACAAACATCACTCCTCTTCCCTTGAGCCACCCCTCTGCTTTTCACAAGCCGAGGTGCTGGCCAGCCTTGCTTCTGTCGGACCCAGAGAAGGCAGGTATCTGACTGCAGGACAGCTCGGTAGAGCCTGCCCCCAGGGCAACCCTTACAGGAACCCCCCGCCTTTAGGGGCAGAAATCCCCGAAACAGGTCCTGACTGACACCTGTTTAGCCTTTTGAGGCACCCCTTCTATGTTCCTGTGTACACGGAATTTACCTGTTAGACTGTATTGTGTCACGTATTTTGTGTGTAAATGTGCTCTTGTCATTGCTGCTCCATGTTACGTGCATCATTCACGCAAACAGTGACTAACCTGCCAAGGTAACACTGCTACCAGCTGTATCCAGCTGTGCTCTCCACCTGCAGCAGGGCACTTGGCCATTCTGCTGCTTCCAACACTTCTTACCTTTGTCTCAGCTCTTCATCCTTTTAAACAGCACCAAACCTCATCCCAGGAAAATAATCAAAATACCCATTACCTCCCATTCTACCACATGTAACTCCCTCCCCTTTCACCCTCTCATCCTTTTATGTGGTCTTCATGTTGTGGAATGCACAGTGTTCTGCACGGCAGTGCTCCCTAGTACATGAGGCTGGGACCTGCTGCCATACTACAGGAAAGCATTTGCTCCCCTGGCTCTTCCCAAGTGCCACACACAGGAAGTGGAGTGGGCCCAGGAGATAAACGCTGGCATTTATAGTGATACTTTCCTGAGGAGCAGCAATCAAGAATATTTGATCTGGTTTCACTATCAGAGGTGCAAACAGCAGCTGTGTTTCCTCATCAGAGCAGAACTTGGGGGGGGAGGCTACTTTTCCAGTGGTCACGGACTTTCCAAGAGAAAGGGCTGTCCGAGGAACACATTTCCTCTCCTTTTTGTTCTGTGCATGGCGCCTTTGCAAAGCTCCGGGAGGCAACTTGCATGTACATCATTGGCAGCCTATGCTCTTACAAACGGCTGGCTCTGGGAGCGACTGGTGTCCCTGTGTCAGAGTTCTCCCCCTGGGCACGCAGCACATCCAGCACACCCGTCCCTCTGCCTGCGGGAGGCACGGTGGGTGCCGCCTCTCCAGGGCGGCGCCAGGCTCCGTTCACGGCTCAGGCTGCCCGCTGTGCCGCCCTGCCCCGTGTCCCCGTGTCCCCGTGCCGCGCACCGCACCCACCTGGTCTCCTTGCTGCGGCCGCATCAGCGAGACTCTGTCGTACTGGCGCCGCAGCAGCGCCCACAGCGCGTCCAGCCGGCCCTGCGGGGACAGACACAGCGGCTCAGCCAGGGGCAGCAGCACGCCCTGCCCACCTGGGGCTGCCCGGGGACGCTGGGCAAGCACAGCCAGGGCCGGCCTGCGCCCCCTGCGAGCACCACCCCCTGTGCTGCTGCTGCTGCTGCTGCTGCTGCTATTGCTGCCCTCCTGGCGTGTCCGGGGAGCAGAGCAGAGCGGCTGAGCGGCGCCCCGCTCTGCACGGATGGTTCCACACCTTGCCTGTCCCACGGGTCTGCACTTCAGGGCTTTCTGGGGGTCACAAAGGGCTCGCGGGCACTTGGGACGACAGAAGTATCCGGAGTCCCAACTCCAGCTTTCTGTCTGCTTTCTGCTCCTAACTCCCAAAGGCAAGGGATTTACACACCTACCCTCCCCTTCTAAGTAAGCTGTGCTTGTGCTCTGTCTGCAGCTCACCCAGAGCACCACTCTTATGAGCCAGGTAGAACAATTCGTTTTTTGTCAGACTTCTTGCATTACTTTGTTTTATGCAATGTTTTGCTTTTCTTGGTTTGTCATGACAATGTGTGTTTAAAACTCAGCGTAGCAGCTACAGACTGTGCAGTTTAGGGTTTAATTAGCTGTGCTAAGCCAAGAAAGCCCCCATAGATTTTAATGCTCTCCCTGTACAATATGTCCCTTTTTAAGGGGAGGCAAACAGCACGTGGCAGTAATGATCAAGTATTGCATTTAGGGCTACAAACTGCTCCTGCCATCCCTGCTGAGTAGGTGTTCCCTGTGAGAATAGCACATTACACTTGAATGGGAACACTTGGAAAGTAACCCGCAGCTCAGCCTGCATAAGGCACACAGAATCCAGCCCTCAGGAACAAATGCTGCCAAAGACTCAACAGGTACCTTGATTGGCGTATACCACTTCTGCTGCATGGCTGGTGAGGTAGGCTTTCGTTTAGGTGGTTTAGGGTGAAAAGGTTCTTCGGGTTCTTCTGGGAGTTTCACCACAGCATTCTTGGCTTTTTCTAACCTGGCCCCTTCTTCTGTGGAGCCCTTGTCGCCCCAGCGTACCTGAGGAAAGGCAGAGTTCAGATGTCAGTGCACCTCAGGGCAGGGAAACTGCTGCAAATAATAGAGGATAAATCTGAAGAGCTGCTGGATAAACAAGAGAGGAGGCACTGAGGAGAACATTAACTCTTCATTATGATAGCAACAGTCTTAGGTAAATGTCTGTAAATAAGTATCAGCAGGGAAAGCAAATCCTATCTTGCTTCACATGGGCAGTACAGGAGACACAGGGAATCTGTGAATCTTCTCGAAGTAATGACATAAATATATAATTTCCACTTCTTATTTTCCTAAAATACCAGACCTTATTCTGGCACCTATGAAAGCCAAGATTCCTGAGCCCAGGTCTCCTAGCCCAGAGAATTTTCGAGAACCCCACTGCAGATTTAATGTGATGCTTGGCCAGGTTTGAGCAGAAGCTCCTTGAAGCTGCTCAGGTTTCCGTGTCGTCCTACACCCTGGAGAAGTGCAGATGAAACAGTCTAACGTGCCTAAGAGCATGTAGAACATGCACGTGGAAGATGCAGCAGTGTGCATGTTAATCACTGCTCCGAGTGTATAAAATATAGAGCTGAAAGAGAAGGAAGCCCGGGTTAAGAGGCCTGTCCTGCTCTCCCAACAGCCTGGGCCCATCTCCCCAGCCCCAGCAGGGCAGAGGTGATGCTCTGCAGTCAAACCTGGAGGCACTGACCAGCAGTGCCCAGCCTGACCTGTCACTGCTCTGGGATGGACAGAGCCACGGCCCCACAGAAGGGAGACTTCTTTCAAGTGCCCATGATTAGGCTGGCAGGAATTTCAATTGGTTTAAATCTCCTTAGTCCTGCACTAAATTCCTATCACAGATGAAAAGGTTTTCTAACCTAATCATCAGTTTCTACCCTCGTTTGTGTTTTTGCCACGGGCTGAACATCTTTCATTGTGGTCCTGATGTCACTTGTGTTCGTGGTTTCTGTTCCGTGGTGCACGATCCCATTTGGGAGTCCCTCCTGGAGGCCATCATAGCTTCCTTCAAATCCAGGCTTGGATTTCTTGATGTTGGAAAGCATTTCCTAGTTTGCCTCTGAAAAATACTGCACAAAATGTCTGCTTTTTGTGAAATCTGAAGCTCCTCTAAATTAGCAATTCTGAACTGCTGAAAAAAATGCACATAAGCAACACAGCTTCAAACCTGCCTGTTCTGCTGCTGCATTTAAAAAGTGCTCAAGCAAAGCTGATTAGGGCAGTACCTTTTAAAGTTTCATCAAGACACCTCAGTCTGGCCTAAGTGGGTGTTTCAGACAGAGACAGCTTCCTGGACTGCAGTTAGGAACTGCTCTGCACGTTCCATATAGGCTCACTTGACTACAGAACCTGCCATAAGGATGTGCCCATAAGGATGCACATTCTTCATTCTGTTTTAATTAACATGATGCTATCATGTCTCTTCAAAGACAGGCTCTGTTGTCGCTGCGAGTCCCTCTGGGATCAAGCCTCTCCTCAGCGTCACCATTGTCAGCGCATTTGGCTGGCCCACACTTGGGGGACTTATGTTTCACTGTAATTCCTTCCAAAACACGCAGAAAAGGCTCTCACTCTCTCTTTCTCATTAGCTTGATGGAAAGAGCATGTCTTGAGGCAGCTATTTAAAGTTCCAGTCAAATGGAACTACTGAAAGCTGTTCTTTCAGAGGCAAGGTCAGAATTGTTCGATATGGTAACGAATTTTCCAAGGCTTATGCCAGTGGGAAGACAAGCACGCATTATGGCCTTGTATTTTCTGTGCACTTTCAAGTCTTTGTTTCCACGCTTGCAGCCTCAGAGAGCTTGTGCTTGAGGGAGCTGCCATCTCCAAATCATACCAACCTCCATCCTCTTAATTCCCCCAACTCCTCGTCCACCGTAGTAGGAAGCATCCACTGTGGGCCACTTCTTGGAAGGCAAGGGCACCGGTTCTTCTTCCTAAAGTACATTCAAATGATACTGACTTGTAAAAGATACTTACGCACACCCCCCGGATGTCTTTTCTGTGTATTTCACTGGAGTTCCCAGAGCATACCCTGTTGGCTGTGAAAGGGCTGCAAACACTGAGGACAGAGGAGCCTCCAGAGCGTTACTGCCCATAAGACGGGGAGAAATTACCTTGTAAGGGGAATTCCTCAGTGTCTGGAATAACAAAGCTGGGGAAAAATGCTGCCTAAATCCTACATGAATCTTTAGATGTTGGACAGGCTATTCAAGCTTTGTGCTTCCAGTGCAGAATGTGCAAAAAAAAAACCTATCTTGAAATAAAGGCCCTAAGTGGATCTGGGCTTAATTCAGGCCATGCTGAGGCGAGGCAGAGCAGAGATGTGTTGTCTCTGGCAGCCCTGTTGTGCGCTGCAGAGACTGACCCGGGCCAGTCCTTTCTCTAGCAGCACTCGGTCAGGGACACACAGGAGTGTGCTCCATGTGAGCAGTGGGGTACCCTGAGCACCATCAGACCATACCTCTTTTGGGGCTGGTGGAGGCGGAGGGGGATCCTTGATGACCTGAAAGAGCCAAACACAGGAGACACAGTAAGGTGCTGCACTGGCAGCAGCCAAAGGCAACAGCCCCCACTGAGAATGAGCTGCTTCCACCCAAGCCCCATGACTGGCAGCGAGCTGGCAGCCTCTGCTGCTGCTCCCCTGGGCATCCATCAGCGAGGCCTTCTGGAAATGGCCACCAGGCGTCTGCCAGAAGTGCCACCCTGCCACCATGGCACCATGGCACCGTGCCTCCCGGCCGGATGAGCCTCAGCCGTGCGCTGTGACAGCAGCCCTGCCGAGATCCCCCGAGTCTGGAGCAGTCCTGCAGGAAACGCCTCCCAGGCCACCCTGCACAGCCCTGGCCCGAGCTGCTGCTGCTGCTGCTGCTGGCAGTCACAAGTGTGAAATGCTGCTGGCAGCTCAGGCTTCACCTCTGCCTGTCCCGGCCCCTTCCGCAGCCCTCCCATTTCCCTCCTCGCAGCTCCATGGCTGTGCAGTGCCTGCACTGCAGCCACACTCCCGTACTTCCAGCACTGCTAGGGTGAGGCTGCCCCTCCCTCCTGGGAGCATTTCATACACCTCTCTTTAAATCTCTCCCCATTTCCTCTGTCACATCCTCACGGTAAAGCAGTCCCAGCAGGGGAGAGGCAGGCAAGGAGCCCTCGCTGGGTCCCTTGGCTCGCTGAAAACTGAATGCACAGCCATTCCTCCATGACAAAAGCAGCTTTGCAAGCACACAGAGTTCCTTGAGGACACTGGGCCACGTTTTGGCCTTGGGTACTGCCTGGAAACACCATGAATATCAAGGAGTCTGTACATTTCCAAAACTGTCCATGCTGATAAACACCTCCATCTAATACAGGTTTTAAGTGACTTAATTGAAATATGCCTTATTGTATTCACTCTGTGCTACTTAATGCTAGTACTTTCAGTAAACACTGCCTATGAACAATATGACTGCAGAGACAGCACAATATATGAAAGAAACGTATTTTTCTTGATCAGTAGAGCACTCCATCTGGGTTTACATTTCAGTTCTCAGTGCCACTCAGATAGTTACTACTGGCTGCCTAAACAGGGTGTGGACTTTCAGCAGTGCATAAAGGAATTCTGCCCAATAGGAGAAGTAACTTATGGCACCCCTGGTACCAGTCTCCTACAGCCCTTCAGGTTTCAGATATGGAATGGATTTCTACTAGACATCCCTTTGCTGTTAGGATGGTGTAAAACCATGCCAGACATTAACTTTTCTTTAAATAGTTCTGAACACTCCCCAGCCATCAGGAGTTGGCAGCATACTTAACACAAAGTAATTATTTAATGAGTGAAACATTCCTGAGGGCCACACTGGAATCACTACCCTAACTTTACATGAAACAGCAACATAGGACTGTGAGACAGATCCTGGGAGATACCTGGATGCTGAGTAGAATTTGCCAAAGCCTGGAGGTATTTCATTCTCACTGAAAGCAATTAGGAGACTGGAAAAAGTGAAGCAGCACTTTCAGTCAATGAAGTGCCATCTTATTTAATTTCTGTCCTTGTTTCCATTTCACCTGTCCCTAACCATCATCCCAAAACAGTCTCTTTCTCTGTCAGGCCTGCAAACTGTATAGGACAAAGTCCTCCTAGGCAGATCTGTCTGTACCCATATGAAATGGCACTGCCCTTCCCCTTTACAGCTGTGCCACTCTGAAACCTCCCATCTGCCAGCACAGGAGCCGTGCCCAGCAAACCTCTCCACAAGGAGGGATGGAATTCCTGTGGGCCCTGCACCCACTGGGGATGTAGGAGTCACAACTCCCACCCTAGACAATCAAGGGAAACCTGACTTGTTTGAGCTCACTGTGGCTTCCTAGGGCAGCAGTCAATGGCAGCTTTTGCTCACCTCCACAAGTGGAGGATCTATTCCTGTGCCAACTCCTGAACTCCCTGAAGTTTGAGGGGAAATTCAGTTTAAAGCCAAGCAATCCATTAATTAGCTGTTATTTCTAATGGCTTCAGAAAATGAAACTTGTTTTAAAAGTGACAGTGGTGTGAGAAAATAATCTGCTTTGAGTAGCAGCTCCTCACCCTGCTGACAGCACTGGAATGTCAATGCCTGCATCCTTATGCTTCCACAGGCTCTCACACTCACACACTCAAATCACATGTGCACACACAAGGATTCTTTTCAATTGTGTCCTATTTCAAGTGAAATCAGTAGAAAGCTGTTTATGAAAAAGAGATATCCAAGGCACACGTGCAGCTCTGCATGGAGTTGCACACAGAAGTGCAGAGAGGAAGATCAGAGTACTGTAAAATAACTTTTCCTAAACTGGATTCAGATTGTTTCAATGACAAAGCCTCTGAATACTGCTGCTGTCTCACCATCCTCATGGAGAGATGGGCTGCTTCCTCAGGTTGTTGGGTTTTATCATCAGCCCCTCTGGGCAAAGCTCCATCTCATTTAGTGAGTTGCAAAGAATGAAGGTTCGGGTGCGGACAAGAGCTGATTTAGTTAAAGAAATCACTAAAAAAGGGAAGAAATTGGTGCTTGAGGCAGCAGTGCCTCAGATCCACTCACTGCCACTGCTGTGCCACTCCATGGTGTGGGCACTGGGAGATGTTGGCTGCAATGATGTGTGACAGCCCTGTCACAGTGAGGCCCTTGGAAGCAGGGGACAAGGAAGGAGAAGGAGGTGTGCATGGGACTCCCACCATGGAGTGCTGTCAGACTGAGCCCCAGCCAGGATGGAGCTGGGCCCGTGGGCAGGGGCAGCACACCTGCCTGGCTCCACAAGAAGAACCCTTGTTCTGCCCACAGCACCCTGACCCTCTTTTCTCCTGAACCTGGCTCCTGGGCTCCTCTCTTTGTTCCAGGGGACCAGGCGCTGTGCTCTGCCAGGGAAGCAGAGCCTGGCCCTGCCTGGCCCTAGTGCTGCCTTCTCTCCTCAGGGACGCAGCCCTGGAGCCCAGAACTGCAAGGCACAAGTGGCCCTTGCAGTGACAGATGTCCAAGCCTCGTGTCCAAGCCAGGAGAGAAGGGCAGGAGCTGAGGCACAGCACGAGGACCAGGCAGCAAAACCAGAAGGAAGGATCAGTATTCTGTGGTAGGTTCACAGCGTGTGGGCTTGGAACTCAGCAGCGTTATAGCACAGAGGGCTAAGATTACCTCTTCTTCTGAAGCAACAACCACAGAAGGTGGGAGGAAAGATGGAGGGCACAAGCATTTGAAGAACTATGGTTTCATAAGGCTGGAAATTAATACTACAGAACTACCCACTGGACTGCTTCATGTAGGAGTTTTAACTTAGGAAGCTGGTTTCTGAATCAAGGTTAGGTTTTTTAAAATAAGAAAACCAGGAACTTGCTTCTTACTGATTTGTAATGTTCCTTTTGCACAGGGAGGTTCACCCTACAACACCAAGTGGATGTAAGGTGATGAACAGGAAGCTCCCTGGATTTCTGTTGGGCCTGTGCTGTGGAGAATGAGACCAAGCGAGGCTTTTCTTTCTCATCTCAGGAGCCTCTGGCTGTGAGGGTGCAGATGGGGGCTGAGATTTCCTGCCCTGGACAGCCAGGGGCCTGATGCGGGCCAGCGGTCACAATGGCTGCAGCATGGTCAGGTGAGAAGGGCAGTTCCTCTCTGCCCCACATTCCAGAGGCCCCAGACAGGAACAGGAACCCAGACCAGGGAAGCAATCTCCATTTCCCAAATCCTCCCTGCTGTCTTTGAGCTGTATGAATAATAAACTTCCCTGCTCCTCCAGAAAGGAATGGCAAGAGGCAAGTGACCAGCACTCCTGCTGCTGGGACGAGGATAGAGCACACTCAGATAAAGACATGGATGTGTGCAGGGATTATGAAAAAAAAACAGGGATTTCCAACCTGAGAGCCCATAATGGAGCACAAATACCAATTTTACTGAGAGCAGTTGTACAGTGGTCCTTGGTTTCAGGGTAACATCTGCACAGCATTAAGGCCACCCCAATCCCAGTACCAGCACCGTGCTGGTGCTGGTTGCTGTGTGTGCATCTCGCACAGGCCGGGGGGGGCTGTGCCCAGGGCAGCCCCAGAGCTGGAGCTGCTCTCCCCAGCCCTTTCGTGCCCACAGCTGCCTCCCCATGACTGAACCTGATGGTCTCCTGATGGGTCTGTGTTTCCCACCCGTGGCTCAGGGTGCGGGGGCTGTTCCCCACGGTCTGTACTCACCACTTTGCAGCAGAGGGGCCAGAACCACCAGAGCAGGCCGAGTGCCACCAGCAGCAGCAGGACGAGGACGGCAATGAGCGCTGCCACGCCACTGGACTGCAGAGACGGCAGGGACAGCGTCAGTGCTGCTGCACTCTCACCCCAAACAGTTAGTTCTGCTCAGCCCAGCTCAGGGCCCTCTTTCTCATGGAAAATCCATGCAAGTGACAGCCCTGAGAGGAGAACTGAGGAAACCACAGCGTCCACTGCCTGCTAAGGACTAAGCCACCAGACACAGCCTGTGGCTAAGAGGTGCCCTTCTCCCCCCATGAGGACACAGCTCTCACCCATGGACTGGGGAGCCCGCCGGGACAGTTTAAGGTGTCTCTAGGAGCAGTACACCTGTGAGGCTCTGAGGCTGATCACTCCTGCACAGACTGTGGCACACTGACTCCCTGCAGCCGTGCTGTGGGAACCCCGAACTGAAGGAGGGAGTGTTCCTGCTTCCAGCAACACTGGTAGGGCAGAACTGAGCAGCCCACCTCCCATACCTCCAACCCACTTCCTGGGGGTGTCTTCATTCCTACACTTGAGGCTTTTAGAACAACACTGACAGAAACACAACAGCATCCCTATGAAAATAAAAGCTATTCAGACTTCAGGTGGGAAAAACGGAGAGACCCAGGGAAACTGCACGAGCTATCCTGACCCCGAGGTGTTCCACTGCACATGGGGGTGGAGCAGAGCTATATCCCAGGAGCAGTGCAGCACACAGGTACAGTGGGCGCCTGGGTGCCCAGTTCTGTGCATTTCTGTTTGTTTTCACTGCAGCAACGCGTGTTTGTTGGGAGGCTTCAACTTGTAACTCATCTCCCAGTCAGCTGTCAGCTGCTCAGCTCCCAGAATTAGTGAGCAGTTCTAGCAGTGACCCATTTCTTGAGTTGCCCATCTGCTACTATGGAAACTGCAGTTCTTGTGTGGAGCCGCCTTTGCTGCAGCGCAGGCCAAGAGCAGAAACCAGAAAGAGACAAAAAAGCTGCTGAGAAGCTCTTACTGCTGCTGGGCACATCTGTAGCTCTCTGCTTCCTGCCAGGGCAGGCCGTGGGCACGGAGAGTGGAGCTGGCATGCAGCACAGGGGGAGGGAAGGCGTGCCCAGCCCCTCGCTCTGAGCCGCTGTGCACCAGGGCTGTTCTGTTCCCTCTCTGTGCTCTCCTGGCAGCTCTTACAGGGGCACCACGCGCTGCTTCCCTGCGAGGGCTGAGGTGCAGGCTGCAGCTGGGCCACCCTGCTTGGGTGTGCAGCTGGCATGCTGCCACTGACAGAGGCCCTGCAACAGAGAGCTGTGGTTTGTGCTCTGCGTGTTCCTTCGGCTCCCAGCTCAGTCAGGCTTCCCTGCCTCACACTGCAGGGCTGCACTGCATCTCTGATCTCTACAGGTGCACCAATAGGGAGGTTTGAAATGAACACAATAGAAATGTGTCTTTTTTTTCTCTTTTCAGTTACTGATCTGTGAGCAAAGAAGTCCTGTGATGGGCAAAAGAGATTCTGTTCTCTCCGTGCTCCACGCCCAGTGGAAAAGCTGGTCTCGAGTCACACCTGAGGCAAGATACATTTAAAGGCCCAGGTGCACAGCAGGTGCTCAACGCTGTAGGCTTGTGTCTCCCTCCACAAATTCCAGCTGTCCTGTGTAATACAGAAGGAATTAAAGGACAGCAAATGTGTGAGAGTAGAAAATATATGTATTAAGTCAGAACAGTCACTGGCTGCACAAGTGTGTGGTCTCTCCCAGAAGTAGCTTGCCACGCCTGGCCCTGAGGACATGGTATCTACAGTGAGCTACTGTATACTGTATACTATTCCTACTGAGGGCAGGAAGCCTCCCAGTACTTGGAACAACACAGCTTGGCACAGGAAAGGGGAAGTAGAGGTTCTCTGCCTAGAGGTCTTGCAATGGCGAAGCCCAAAGAGAAAGGGGGATGGGGATGTTACAAGGCGTTATGGAAGTCCTGCACTTACGCACTCCGAAGCAGTGATGGTTAACGAGCTGGACATGAAAGACTGGCCTTCATTCAAACTCACCAAAACCTCCAGGGTTCTGCCAAGAGACAAAGAAGAAACATGAGCAGCCATGGAGCAGCCCAGAAAGGCTCACACCCAGAAAGGCTCTGCAGGCACTTGTACCTAGAGCCTCTGCTCCACAGGGAGTGTGCTCAGGGGAAATGGAGGCCTGTGTTTATTCCTATTTGGCAATAAGTTGGGTCTCCTTTACAAAGAGTAGACAATACTGCTTCCCCACTCCACAGAGCAGAAAATACTCCCAAAAGTTCTACATAAAATGTACTCCAGTTCAACTGTAAAAGTAGCATTGTTTTGCCTGTTCCATACGCATCTCCGTAGTCACACGCAGACATTATGGGTAAAGATGTCGGGTAATTATAAATGGTCAGGACTTGCTATAAATAGCCCTGAACACTGCATACAAATGGTATGTGGTTTACATTTTACAAATTAACCCTACAAGAAAACAACACATGGTGGATGTTAAACAGAAGAAGACTCCTCAGCTTCTCTGGCTGGGATTCCCAGTTTATGCTATGCATAGCTGCAATTAAATAAAAATGTAGATATCCATGAACTGAAATGATTAATCATTTACACCGTTCTTACATGTCATGAGTTTTTATTCTGGCACAAACACTGCAGTCAATATGGAGTTCAAAGCTATTTTAGCTAATTTGGCTAATTTCTTCTTCAGTTTTAGCAAAAATGAAGTGAGTTGCTTCCACTAAACTAATTTTTAAATTATCTCTGTTCTGAATAATTGATCCAACAGAAAGAATACTGCTAATTTCCTTCTAATTGGAAGTTCACTGGTCAGAACCAATAAAAAAACCGAAACTATTTGGTAACGTTGCAGAGCAATACATGAAACCACAGTGAAACTTTGTTCAGTGATTATTACTTTTTTTAAGATGTGGTGCTTGTTACTATTTTTAATTCCAACTATTTGTTGAGGCATTGTAATGGGGAATGGTAAGGGATCTCGGCATGTCCTTGAGCTTGCTGGATTGTATGAAACACAGTGTAAGCTAGCAAAGATTTCGCACTGGCGTGGAGCGCCCTGTGCACCTGTCTGTTGGTATCACAGTAACTGTTGCCGGGTGCAACAGGCAGTAGCAGGGACGGCATTCCCAGCCCTGGCGCTGTGGGCACACGGAGGGAGCCCAGGGCGCGGCTCACCGAGCCATGGGCGCCAGCGCTGACACCCTGCAGGGGGACGGTCCAGCCCGACACAGCGCTGCAGGCATGAGCCACCGGACACCTCACTGCAGCCGATCGGACCCGCTCACTTGTGCCAGCCACCGAGCGAACTCACACAGATCATTACCTCATCTTCAAAAGGATCAACCTGCCAGCACACGGAAGCACTCCCTGCCTGACACTACCATGGCTCTAGGGGACACCCAATGCGTCCTCTCATTTGTTGAGCAGCCACCTGTTTGCTGGGCTGTGGGTATTGGTGATTCATACGGACACTGCCCCTTAAACTGGGAGTCCCAGAAGGAGGTGTCCTGCTCCTGCCACTCCACACACAGCTGAGACACAGACACGGACACGGACACACGCTGGTGTTTAGCGGCAGCTGGCCGTGCACTGTGTGCTTTTAGCTCAGCGCTCAGAAGGCCAGGCGGCACCGATCCCGTGTCTCAGGCTCCCCCTGCATTTCCCAGCGGTGGTTGGCAAGGCTGTGCGAGGGCCGAGCCCCGTGCAGAGCTGGGCACAGGCAGGTCAGGAGGACGCGGCAGTGGGGCACGGCCCCTTCACAGCGAGGGCGGGGCTGCGCTCGCCCAGCTCCCGGCGAGGGCGGATCTCTGCCGGGGGCCACACGCTGGGCTGTCCCCTCGGGAGCCGGGCAGGGTTGTTCCGTCCCGCAGCACGTCCCGCAGCCTGGCAGCAGCGACAGGCGGAGCGGAGCAGCTCCTCTCTGTGCAGCTGGCACGCGGCTGCAGGGAAAAGGCAGCGCAGCCCTGCTCAGCCCTCCTCCACAGCCCAGCAGCGCCCAGGGCAGACAGCGGCTCTGCAGGGCTTGGTGCCAGGATGCTCGGTCCCACCCTCCGCTCCCCTGCGCCACCACACCTGAGCCAGGTGCAGTCAGAGAGCTGGGACAGGAGCCCGAGTTTACAGGCTGTGCAGCACAAACCCCACCGCTCCGCCCCTGCTGCAGCCCCACCATGCACCTTGGGCAGTCTGCGCTTCAAACCCGTCTCACTGCACTAGGAAAAACTGCCTTGTAATTACAGTTCCCGGCCCTTCCTCCATGTGGAAGGGATTTTCCTATCCTTTGTCTGTGCAATATCGCTTCTTGGATGGGAACCAATCCTGGAAAACTGAAGTCTGAAAAGAGCTTTTTAAAAATGTTCTGATTTCTGACCAAAGGTAACCACAAGACTCTTGGCAACTTGAAGCTGTGTCAGTCTTGGCCCGCTGCCCATTCTAATACACAGTTTACCCAAAAATGTAACTTGAGGTGACCCAACAGTTGCAATTCCTTCTTCCATCTTGTCCACTGCTGGTTTATTGTGACAGCAGAGGGATGTGGCCCAGTGCCATATGTCCATGTAACTCTGGTCTAAAGCCTCCCATTCCCTGTGAAATACAACTGACATTTCCATCCACAGTATCCTATTTGCAAAGTATTCAGTTGCTCCTTACTTTATGGGAAGCTACTAAAAGACCGCCATTTTATGACCTATTAAAAAAGATGAAAAAATTAAATACAATTGTGAAAGACATTTGCTGGAGGTAATAAATAATTTACCTCCAGTTTCCACGCACTGAAAATTAACCTGGCAACTGCTCAAAAAGTTACTAAAATTACGGTGACATTACTTCAGAATCAACTGCCCGCACTAAAATAGCAAAAATGGTGTACATAGAAGGAAGGCAAAAAATAGGTCTGGCTATTGAAAGGGCACTTTCCCTTCCAACAGTGCCTTCATGAGATAATGGATAGCTTTGTAATATGGGCTTCATTTGAGCGAGCTCCCTCGGATGCCTTTGGCCACTGCGAGCCAGGGTACAATTACCATGTAGCCCTCTGTTCTCCCTGAGCCAAGCAGAGAGGACTCACTCCCTGCTCCCTGTTAACACTGCTGGAGCACAGAGATGCCCCTGCGTCCAGGGGCTCGTCCCTGCGCAGGAGGAGGCCACACCCAGAGGAGGGGTTGCCAGCCCGGGCTCCTGCCTGTGGTGCTCTTGGCAGAGCAACAGCCCCAGCTGCACAAGGACAGGGACAGCTCTCCTGGAGCAGGGCTCCAGCCCTGCCTGTCATGTTCGGTGCAGTCCCACTGTGCCACAGGCCAGCTCAGCCTGGGAAGCACTGGGACCCCTCCCCTCACTCAGTGGCAGCTGTGCTGAGGACAGGACTTGGTCTGCAGTGGGAAGAAGTGGGCAGAGGTGTTTTCTTCCCATCAGTCGCACAGGCACAAAAAGGAGCACTGAGTATTTTCCTGAGCAAGACCCGCTCATCCTGGAATTCATTATGGTGTTTGGGGATCCTGGTAAAGAATTAGTAGAGACTCTTCTTCCTGCCCTTCTTGGTGTAGCTTAGCACTGCAATAAATACAGATGATGGTTCTTTAGGACTCCCTCTTGTTACCTCAGGACCCTCTAGCTTTTCCAGCCAATATGCTGTCTTGTCTGGGCCTGACTCTGCACAGAATGGGACAAAAGTGCAGAGACGCAATCTTCCACTGCTGGGAGCTCCTGGGGAATGAGAGAGAGCTGGGAGCCAGCAAGGAACTGGCTCTCATCCTGTGGAATCCTAGGATCCTGCAGTAGCAGGGTATGAAACATCATTATTCTGTTAAATTAGACTATTAATTCAGCTGGGGATCCTATGGCCAGTGCATAATGTGCAGCACTTAGTTCTGCTCACGCAGTCCTCGCTAATGCTCTGGGAACACTTTGTGCCCTAGGAGGCACGTGAAGGACTGTGCCAGAAATTACTACTGATCTTAACACCACATCCATATGGCTGAGGGGCCTGTTAGCCTATACAATTCATTGAGGATGTTTCCATCTGTGAATAAGTCCCATTATACCCTAATTGTGTCAGACCAAATGTATTTCTAAAATATTTGCAGAAGTTAGTATTTATAACAGACATTAAGCCTAATGCAGCCCTATTTCTGGCTCCCCCTGCCTGAGTTGATTTCTCTGGCTATTTTGAAGGGGGGAGGTCGTCCCATGTGAGCACAAACACTGAGACCTATACTGTCTTTTACGTTTGTTAGAACAGGTTGTGTGGGGAAATAAAAGACAATGCCTACAATAGATGCTTAGGCTCAGTGAGGCTGCAGTGGAAGAGGCGATGCAGGTGGGAGCAGCTGTGACCCCTCTGGCTCCCTGCTCCGGGCTGCAGGGGAAGCCCAGCTGTTTGCAATGAGGGGTAATGCCACTATCCCATCCAGGTCAGGCCTGGCCATGGGCGCAGCAGCACGGGGGGTATTGCCTTCACCTGAGCACAGGGCTCTGCAAGGGAGAGAACAGCAGGGAACAGATGAGAGCAGTCTGACCTGGGGCTGGCATCCTACCACTTGCTGAGCAGCAGCAAGTCAAAAAGGAGAAGCAGAGGTGGCTTCCCTTTCTGCTGGTGCTGGAAATGGCTGTATGCCCCTCAGAGAGTTGCTGGGCAGCAAGGCTGGAAGAGGAGTGAGCAGCTGAGAGAGCCCAGAGTCCATCCTGGGGGCTGGGACCTCCTGCAGCAGCCTGCCTGATTCCTTCCATTCGGCATGTCTCAAAGGACAGCTGGCTTCTCAGAGGTACCTGGGCTCTTTGTGCTTTTGCCTTTTCAAAACAGTGACCAGAGTTTTGTGGCATGGGAAATATTGTAGTCAGCACGATGCCTGTTAACTTGCAAATTCTATCAAATTCTCATTGTAATTGGTCCCCTTGTCTCTGAGCAATGTTTGTTTTCCAAGTGCTATGTAGTTACCATGTAGGTTTCAGACTGGATGAGGCTTGGAGAATTGGTCCTTAAACCCACGCCTGCATGCTGACACCAGCTGCCAGGCTCCCCAGTGCCTCAGCACAGCACTGCCCCTTCCGTAGGAAAGCAATTCAGCTCTGTGGCCAAGCAACACCCTTGTCTGCACTGCCACAAAGGCTGTGGTCAACAGAAATGCTCAACACAGCCACAGCATATTAATCCTTCCTTGAGTGACCCTGAAAGACATGTGAGACTGAGCTGCAGCTTGCAAACACTCTGCCTTTGCTGATAACAACTCTTCTAAATTTTTACCTTTGTCAGCAGAGGAAGAAAAAGTGACAAAACAAAAATAACAGTAGTAAATGTAGCCATAGCAAGCAACAGTAGCTTTCTCTTCCCTCCGGTTTTCAGCCACTCAGTTCCCTGTTATCAGAAAACTCGCTTAAGCTCCTTGCACTTTTCTCAGAGCTCATTCCCAGACAGACAAAGGGATGTTTTGCACAATTCTGTGACCCTGACCGAGTTCTTGGCCTGTCTAAGCAGGCAATGCCCTGTGTGTGTACCTGTGTGCACTGGGAATCATAGGGGTTTGTGTACTTCAGTATTGGTGGGCAGCCTCTGTGGGAGAAACACCTGGGGTGGTTGTCAGGGCCACATTTTAAATATGAGTTTGGGCTTTGTGATAACACAGGCTGCCTCAGGTTACTGCCTTTGTCTGTCTGGTAGAACAGGTGAGACAAAGGCGAGGTGTGACCTGCAGGTGTGACTGAGGTGCCGCCTAACCCAGCACTGCAGAGGGGTGTTAGGTGAGCACACAGTGAGTCCCAGTGTTAGATGTGTGTCTGGGCAGTGGGACTGCTGGATGAACCCAGCTGTGGGAGGTGTGGCTGTGCTGTGCTGCCAACACCGAGGCAGAAAGACAGGACAATGGCTGCTAAGTCAGGTGTCATTTTGAGCCTGTCCCCTGCCTGCTTTTGAGGCTTGCAGTGTTAGAGGGCAATGCAGTTGTGCCATGCTGCCATGAGGCAGTGACTCCTGGTGGGAATGTCAGTGTCAGCCTGAGCACTCGAGTGCATCCTCTGAGAGCATTGACGGTGCCGGATCGGCTCCCATGCTATTCAGCTATTTATTTTGTGTTTGCTTGAAGAATCAGGCCAATGTTTTTGAAAGCATATTTAACTATACCATATGCCTACTTAAATCATCCCTATCAAACAAGTTGTGGGTTGCTGCTCTGGTTCATTCTGTTCTGTTTTCCCTCCCTTCCCAATGTGTTTATGTGTATTTATCCAATTTGCTCTGTTCCTCGTGCCAAATGGCAGGTCTGAGATCCCAGCCAGGCAGGGGCAGCTGTGCTATTGTTGGTGTCTGACAAAACAGAGGTCATGGGCTGGGCCTGCAGCTCTAGCTATAATGATAGCTCATGTTGGACATTATGGGGCAGTCAGAGTGTAATCAGGGTTCATGGGCCCTCAGAAATAGGAATAAACCTTAACTTGTCCCTTGGGAACTAAGAACTCGAGTCTCACTTTTAACATGTAATTCCTGTGCAAATTAGCCTCTTGCAAAATATTCTGCTGTTTGTTTACTTTATTGCCATAACTCCTTCCTCTGTCTGGAAAACACCCAACTTTAAACAGCCCCACCACAAAAAGCCAAAGCCTGAAAAACCAAGCATCTAGTTGGAAGAAAGGGTCTCGGCTGCATGGAACTGATCCTAGCTGTTCTCACTTCTAAGATTGGTGAGTGTTATAAGCTGTGCCAACCTAGGAAGCGACTGCCCACAGAAAGGAGTAGGCTTTGGTCCTCCATGGGCTCTTCCCTCCCTGGTAGGTTGTTCCAAGTTCAGCCCAGCAGTTCCAGGCAGCAACACAGCAAGGCGTGCCCATTCCCAACGCCCTCTGTTCAGCAGATCAATCTGCAGGGCCTGGGAATTCTGAACTCCCTGCTCCTTGGGTGGCCTGACACTGGATCCCCTCTCCTGCTGCCTTCCATGCCAGAGGGCAGGAGTGTCTCAGCTATTGGAAAGGGTGCTCTGGGAGCTGCATGGCAGCTCTGAGGCGCAGAGCGGGCTGCAGGGGCTGGGCAGCTGAGGAGAGGAGGCACAAGTCCCTGGAGGCACTCGGGAGGGTGCAGCTGCCACGAGGCTGCCTGGCTCCGGCACCGCCGTGCTGCTGGCATGGAAAAGGGAGCGTGGGGAAACGGCACATCTGTCACCCACACACAGCCACAGCCTCCACTCAGGGCAGCACCACATGTGTTTATTCAAAGCATCTACTAACTAGCTACTCCATGCCTTTGAATTATTAGCCACAAGGTAATTAGGCAAACACATTCACCATCAGTCACCTTACAAAGCATTGCTTCTTCAGCACTGCTTTGACTTCCTAAGTGCCTTTATCTAGCACAGGAAACACGAGGGGAAAACTACAAATTCCATAAAGGAGCTACAGCCAGAAATGATTGTGTGAAAGGTGTTCAGAGTGTCCTAATGAATGCTGGAGTGCACAGGTAATGCTTCAGCTGAGTGCCTCTCCATTCTGCCAGCACAGTGGCACAGGGGAGGAAGCAGCAAGACTTAGGAGCCTGCAGCAGATGGGGAAGAAAAGTGAGGTAACAGTGGGAAAGTTATTCCTTGGTATAGATACACCAAATTTGCAACGACTGGCTCCCCTGATGCTGCATGTACTGGGTATGTGCCTGGCCTCCTGCCTGCACGATGGATGTGGGACCACCAGTGTCCCAAGGAAATGGGCTCTGGTTCCCCAAGATACGAGACTCAGAAGCAGCTAATCTGTTCCTGGCTCCCAGGTCACAGCAGCAGTGAACGGAGCAAAGACAGAGGGGAATCATTCCTTGGGTCAAGGTCAGGATTCCTGGTTAGAGGCCTGCCATGATAACCACTCTGTAGAACTCCTTCCAGCTGCTCTCCAAAGGGACAGCTGTCTAGAAACCCATTGAGGTAATCTAAAGGATGGATCCACAATACCTTCATCTTGTCTGTACCTGGCTGCTTTCATGCATCCACACCCTTCCCCTCAAATCTGGTGCTGGTATTAATATAAATGACACTTTGAAAATGGAAAGCACCCTTCTTCCAGTGTCAGGGAAACATCATGCACCTAGAAATCCTCAAGCCCCTAGAGCTGCATGTGAGGCATGTGATGGGTAACAGATGACCTCCTGCATTGCTGTGTGCCTTGTGCCAAGTGAGCTGCCCCAGACTCCACCAGCTCCAGGAAACTGCAGGTAACTAACAATTTGGAGATATAGGAGTAGTCACTTTCCTTCCTACTACCCAGAAAATAATTCCTATTGAATCTTTGCTCTTTAAATGCCACCAGCTGTTTGTGTTGGACAGGATGCAATGTAGGAAGCGATAAATGGAAGCCGAAACAGCAGCTCTTGAGTAGAGGGCAAATTATAGCAGTGGTGTGGCCTGTGCCACCTTGGCATGCAAGATGATAATCAAATTGAGATACCTGTGAGACCAGTTTGATTTACACTCAGGTTTAGGCTGGGATTTGTCTTTTTTGGCTGTTATTCCTTAAGCTTTCGAGCCCAAAGAGAAGGATGCTGCACACTTCTGTCGTAGCAAAACCTGAGTTCAAGTGCAGGATGCACAAACATGGATGCTGGCCAGCAGTGCAGCTGTATGAAAAATAGACTTCTGTAGTTGCCTGAACTATTTTAAGAACAATGACAACTCCTCAGCCTGTTGGTTTGGTCTGAATAATCCACTGCCTAGCCTACCTCCTTCCCTTTCCTGCCTGGCTTAGAGGAGTCTACACAAGATGGGACATTGGCAGTATGCACCATCAAATCCTAAATGTTGCTGTGATATTCCAGTGAGAAATGAGAGTTCAAACAGACTGAGATAAGTAGTAGTCATGTGACTATTCACTACAAGTGTTTCAGTAAAAGTGTTTTGCTGTGCTAGTTTAAACTTTAGTTATTGCCATGCACTCTCCTAACAAAAGCAAATTTCTAAGTGTGTTCAGGCAGTGTGAGAAATGCCAGTTTTCCTGCTGGCCTTTCCATGCAAGGCACAGGGGGTTTCACCAATGGCTCACCAGAGCAGGAGGCGGCTGGAGGTGAAGCCAAGCCTCCCAACAGATTGTTCTGAATGTAAACTCACAGAACCTAGGACAGAAGTGAGAAAACAAAAGGGAAGCTAGCAAGTAATGCAGACTGTTTTTCCTGCACCAGTGCTCAAAGAGACAAAGGCTCTGATTGCTTTCCAAGGCACAATGACTACAGTAATGGAGAGGTCACAGCCACCTCGGATTTTGTTTAAGTCTCTCCAGCTGTAGCAGGACAAGTCCAAGTATGAGCTCAAAAGGGGAACTGATTTTCTCAACTATGCTGAGGTCTTCAAAATGTGACTTTTAAATGGCCAGTGCAGTAGAACCAGAGTCCCGTTTACTAACCAGCTTGATTGGGTTGTTACACCTGCCATCAGTGCATAAGTGATCTCTCAAAGCAGTTCAGCCTGGGTCAGCCTCCTCACCTTCCTGCAAGGTGTATGTGAACTTTCCCTTTCTGCTTTATTTCAAATTTGTAGTGTGTTTTATAAGGCATGGGTTGCTTGTGTGAATAATTGTCAGCTGTTAGCTGATCAGGAGCCTTGTAAACGGGCTGGGTTTGTAAGCAGACTATGGAATTTTGCACTTTAGAAGCAGCATGACAAGAAGGGATTTTAAATGGCACACACAGCACAGTCATGTTGTCACCCAACCTAAGGATGATACATCCATCTGCTACAGGGTACTGTGGAAAAGCAGACTTGGAAAAAATGCCTGGTTAAATCTACAGCTGGCACTTGGGCAGCTCCAGACTCAGTGCAGCCAACAGCTGGGAAGAGAGCAGAAACATGCCATGGCCAACGTCCAGGAGAGCAGGGGCTCACCAACCCACCATCCTGGGTAGTTTGGAATTTTATCTATTCCACACAGCTTAGTATTGCTCTGCACGTGAAAACTGCTAATTCATCAGGCAACAACAAAGTGTCTCCCATTAGGAAAAGATAAAATGAAACCTGGTAGGCCAGTCCTGCCTGCTCACCCAGAAACCAAGCTGCAGGTTTACAAGTCACACAGCAAGCTAACTTGGGCTGCTTGTGCATTCTACCCAAAAGAGCACTAGAAAACAACAGAGCAGTTGCTGCTACATTAGTGACTAATATGAGCTGCACTACACGAGGAATTACTGGGAGATATCCAGCACTAGTCTAGGCTGTGCCAATGGGAAGTCAAGAGTTCAAGTATGTACATATCTTTCATAGCTGTCGGTCTTCTGCACAGTTAACTGCTGAGCTCTGGGCCAAAGCTCCAGCTCCTTCAATAGCAGGTCAGGGAACTGTGTTTCACGTGGTAACTTGGCAAAATGTATTTTCCTGTGAACCTGTAAAAGTCTGACTGTATTGTGCTGAGGTGCATTATCCCCACTGAAGTTCCAGGGTGGCAATTGTCAGGTTCAGTAACCCTCCACAGTGTATGGAAAAATGTGGCATGTGCACAGCTTGAACCTATGCAGATGTGTCATGCATTTCACTTGCATTTGGCAAGACCGGCTGTTGATGTACTCTGGGACAAACTGTGTGTGGAAGAGCATTTGCAGCTTTTGGGGAGCTTCATACTGGGACTTACTTGGCCGTTGCTCCTGTGTTGTTCGGTAACTGCAGTGCAATCCCTGGCCTGGGGAGGAGAGCTTTGAACCCGACTGACAGACATGGTTCTGATGACACAACGAGGTCCCTTCCAGCTGCGGTGGTGCTGAGTGGCTCTAGCTAAGCCAGGAGCTGCAGAGCTTCCACACTGAGCACTTGCACAGCCACAGCTCCCAGCTGAGCGCTGCTGCTGTGCTGTGGGATGCACAGGCTGCTCAGCAGGCTCAGGGCTCTGACACCCTGCTGCACAAGGTCAGGCTCCCATCAGCAGGGAGTCCTTCACCCCTCCTTCTGCTCTCCGTGTAGCTCTGCTCTGTGCTTGCTTTCCCTGCCAGCCGTGAGGCAGCTCAGGAGGCAGGGCATCTGCTCCCAGCCACCCCACTGGGGTGAAGCACTGAACGTTTCCCCTCCTCGGCTTTCCAGTTTCCCTCCCCCAGCCTGCTGTTTAGTATGCAAACCAGATGTGGGTTGGGAGTTTTGCTATCCATCTGACAGGACAATTGAGGCAGCTGATTGTTGCTCAGGTCAAAAATGTAACTGCAGACAAGTCATCTATACAACACACGTAGTTCTTCAGCTGCTGAACTGCCACAGACAAATGCCACTGCAGAACTGCTTTGCTTCCTACTGGATTAGTATTAGCCTCATCACTATTGAGTCTCTGAGAAGAACTACTCAACAAACGAGGAGGAAGCCAACAGCCAAAGCCTTGGCCCTCCCACAGGATCCAGATCTGATGTGCAGTTTTCTGACTTCACATTAGCTTAGGGTCTTTGGAAAGCTGCACAATGAAGTCCAAGTGATCGTACGGCCCTGAGGCACGTTGGAGTTAGAGAGGAGGAGGGAAGGATTAGCTCTCCATGGGCCAGAAGTAATGTGCAGCCCTGGCCAGTGACACTGAGAATAAGACCAGAGCAGAAGTTTAGCCCCAGTGCTGGAGCTGTTAACTCATTGGATCAGGACATGTGAAGCAGGGATACGTGTCCTGACACCTAATTTTAATAATAGCTTGTAAGTGTCAGTGGTAATGTCATCTCTTTAGCAGTGGGTCTAAAGATGATCCAGATGAGAGCATATTATGCCCTGTTAAAGCAGATAATTTGCATAAAACTTATGACAAGCCAAATCTTTTCATTTTTTCATAAACTGGCTGAATATTCATTTTTAGGGCACTGTCCAAATGGGTTTGGTCACAGATGACTACTCAAAGCCCATTCCAAAGCTGGCATATACACCAGGGAAATAACCCAAGAATGGGGGGAAAAAAGGCAACAACAAAGCACCCCATAAAAGCATCAAAATACTGCCTTCAGCAAACCCCTCCCAATTAACATCAGCTATAATGGTGCCAAATTCCAGCAAAACATGGGCTGCCATTTGGTGCAGTACTTACTGGCCACTTTTGTACAGGATTGGTGCAGGGCAGAGCAAAAAATCAGATTCTACTGTTTTAGGCTTTTCATCTGAAAAAAAAAAAAAAGTCACATGAGCTTATTATGCTAATGCAGCTTAGGTGAGAAGCTACCATGTGAAGGTGCTGTGAGGTCCCTCTGTGCTCGTGCTCCTCACTGCCCTGTCCTGGCTGGAACCTGCAGCAAGGCAGGCCCAGGGTAAGGAACAGCATGCTCCAGAGGTGGCTGTAAAGGCCAGGGGAGCCCACGTTACACGGCTAATCTGAGCTACTCCAGTCAGCTCCTGCTCTTCCAGAGGGAACGTTTCCTAGAATCTTTGTGGAGAACACTATTAGCAGTTTCCCGATGGCTGAGGATGAAGGTCTGTTTCTAGCTGGCTCCATCCCTGTGCGTTGCATTACAGAGCTGTTTTATTAGCTGTGACTTGAGTGTCTTTTTCTCCAGTGTTTCTTCTGGTTTTACTCTGTGTGATTTGCACACCTCTTACACTTACAAAGCACCTCTATGTAGAGCACGTGAAGCACTTACTTTGTAGAGCCCTGTGCCCAGTATAGCATTTCTGTTCTGCGGGTGTGAGGAGGGGAGGATGGAGCTTCTCTGCCTCACGTGTTTGGTAAGCTGGGGAGAATTTGGCTCCTGCGTGCAGAACCATCTGCCCAAACTTCCCCACGGCAAGACTGTTGATTTCTGTGCAAGGACTATTTCCTGACTGTGGGGTGAGAGCAGATAAGTGATCTGCCAGATCAACTTGGAGAGGACTCTGTCCTGCATTTCAGGAGCAGGCAGACAGACAAGCAGTTCAGGGACAGCTGAAGGAGGAGCTGTTGGCATAAATGAGCTTTTCATATGTGCTATAATCTGCACTGACTGCTTGGCCTAGATTTGGGGCTAGTTGTGAGGTGGGGAAGAGGGATTAGCACATTGCCATATGCTTTTGTCTTAATGGTGTGTTTCATAGATTATTTTTCTATCCCACAGCTCCATTTGGCAGGTTTCCTTTCTAGCATTTGGTAATGGTTCTTTATAAATGCAGAACGAGCAAGATGCCAAATGCATCCTTTACAAGCAGGGGAACTGACACAGTAAGGGTGTGCTCAGAGGCTGGTCCCAAAGAGAGCCCAGGCTCTCAGTGAGGGGAACTCCTCAGCAGATCCTCACCTGAGTGCTCTCAAGAGGGACTGCCAGCCTCCTGCGGAGGAGACTGCAATGACAGGGGCATGATTGTCCTTCTCTTGGGACCATCTCCTTCCTCCTGCTCCAAGCACCCTGCCCATCTTCCTGTTCATCCTGGCTCCACTGGCCCCCTTTAGGCTTCCTCTGAAGCAGGCAGCCGGAATCCAGCACTGAGTTGTAGAGAATGACCTTGTGTACTGTGGGAAGGACCACTTGCAATTTCCCTGGTTTTTCCCTGTGCTACTCCCCAGATGCTTGCTGTTGTCCATTGCTGAAGGTGTGGATCAGGGGGATGTAGAAGGCCCTGGCAAGACCCCATAGAGCAGATTGTGTTTTTATAACCAATACATCACTGTGCCATTCCCCTACCCTCATGTACTTCAGCACACCCCTTTCTGCAGCCAAGAAAAAACAAGCAGCCCAGAGCTGTAGTTGGCAATTCTCACATCAGATGGTAGCAAGTGTTTGTGGGCAATGGGAAGCAGAGGTGACAATTGTAATGGAAACTGAAAGGAAATTTATACAAGCGGAATTGACTTACACAGGCTGCCTGCATCCAGAACTACTGAGTTATCCTGTTCTTCTGCCAAATTATTGTAGGTATTTAACAGGCAGGAGAGACTGGCAGCCCATTCCAGTATTTACAATATCCAGGGTAAGGAAGAAACTGCACTGGAAACACAGTTTTGATTGTGCAGGAATCATAGAATTTAAGACAGGCTAATACAGAAATTAGATAGTAGGCAGGGAAAAAAACAGTCATTGTTTTTCCTTCAAGTTCTTTTTTTGTTGTTTTCCAGTCTGGCTGGCTTCTAAGGAATTCTGTTTCAAGCTAGAAGTCAGATGTACTTATCCTAGCTACCCACATGAGTTTCTGGATAGAAAAGCAAACTCATACACCAGCTAGAGGGGAGTGCCCGTGCAAGGTGTCATGGTCACCATCTGAAAGAGAATTGCTTTGGGCTATGGCTGCACTAAGCCCTGATGCTGGGCACACAGAGCTCACGAACCCTGACAAAATCCTCCACTGTTCTGACCTGGCCTTTTTCTGTGCTGTTACAGGAGGAGGACTGATGTGCCCCTGAAACCCCCAGCACACCTGCCACACCACCCAGAACGGGCAGAGACCTTGCAGGAAACCAGGTACGTGTTTGTGGGAATTGCAGTGACACGTCTCGGCCAGGATTATCATGCAGAAAGGGACCTCAGTCAGGACCCTGCAGCTACAGGTGTGCTCATCAGCTAACATCTGCTTGCCCAAACATCAGGAGCCAAGCAGTTCTCACCATGCTAATGCCCTCAGTCAGGGGGCTGCCAACACCACTCACAGCCAATGGCATCGGGCAGCAAAATGGAACCACTGAGCAGAGTGTTAAACAACTTTGCTTCCTTTACTAATTCTCAGAGCTGTCCTGTTCTCCTCCCTCCTCGATGTCTCTCTCTTTCACTTTTCACCGAGTGAGGTAATGAGCAGCAAATGCAGTCACAGCCTCAGGACTACCCAGGCAGCAATGGCAACCGTCCACACTTACGGATTGTGGTGCCGTTCACTTGATAGGTACAGGTCACACTGTCCTTCCTCCCTCCCAGGGTCAGGCCACTTCCTCTGAGAACAACCTGGAACTCCTCTGCAGGGAAAAGCAAACACACACAATCACCAAAAGGCACTGCAGTGCTGTAAGTTACACAGGGCAATTCCACTTAGTCTGCAATAAACAAGGCACAACATAGCAATGCTTCCAACTTAGTGACATCTCCTTTTTTCCTAGACCCTTGTACTGAATTCTCCTTATAAATCAGCAAAGTCAGGATTTGTTGCTAAATCTTTATTGAGACAGCCCTCTGAAACTGCAACTGGATTCAGGCTATCACCAGGATCAGCTCAGGCTCAGCTGCACAGTAAGACACAGTTTCTCAGTGAAGGAGAAATGAGAAATGTGGGACTCAGAACAGGAAGACTCCCCAAATGCAGATCAGCTCCCTTGAAGTGCCAGATGAAGAAACTATTTCTCCTTAGTACTATTTCTCTGCAACTTGCCTAAGGGCCACGCTGTCTGTGAGCTATGCAGAGGAGTGAAAAGAGTTTTGGTTTTTTGGGTTTTTTTTTATCCAGGGCTACTGGCTTCAATCAGACTATGCATGTTTTCACAAAAATATCCAAGTTACAGTTTCCAACTGTCTTATTTTGATTGATATCCCACTATGCAAGGATTCTGAAGCTCAGAAAGAAGGCAAGGCCTTAAACTTCTGCGCAGTTCATCTATTTCATTAATATATTGTCCTTGCCGCCCAACAATGCAATCGCGTGCTTTGTTCTTACACTCCACAGATTTTTGGCGCAGGTTTGGGACAAGTGCAGAGCAGACTCATGGGAGAGGGGCAGGTAAACACTCTCCAACTTCCATGTGCATTACCCAGGCTATGGAAGCAGGCCCTGGAGGTCAGCTCCTCTGAGGAGAAGTGGCCAACGGAGAAATCCAATGTTTCTTTAATTTCTTGAGGACTTAAGTTAGGGATGTTTTACTCTAAAGACATGCAGTTTTCCTTTGGATAAAACAAGGAAACCACAGTCCTATACTAATTGAATAGCATATTAAAATTATAAAACCTTACCTCCTACACAGACACTGGATGGCTCCAAGTATAAAATCTCAGTGCACGACTGTTTCAAAACCTATTGCAAAGGAGGAAATAGTCACAAATAGGTTTCATAGCACTATTTAAATCTTAGTTTAAAACAAATGCTTTTCCCTGGAACACAAATACAGCTACAGGTTTGGTTTGCTAAGCCTGACTTGGTAGGACATTTCCTGGAGCATGTGCAGCTCCTGCACACCTGCACAGTCAAGTCTAGGAGCTCCTAAGGCTTGGCTTATTTTTATAAATCCTAGAGAGCCTTTAAAATGTATCATGTCCAGATCCCTAACCTGATTTCCCATGAACCCCTAAGCCAAAAATGAGCCAGAAGGAGGCTGATCCAAAACCTAAGACAGTCAGAAGCAGTGTTCCAACAATGAGGGCTGTGAAGCCGAGTGCAGGTTCCTGTGAGTGCTGGCACCTTGTCCCATGTGAGGTGGCCCAGTGACACTGCTGTTCCTGCCTGCTGTTGCACAGGGAGCTCCCTTCAGCTCTCCCTGTTCTAAGTGGTATTTTTGGCAGGCGTTCCTAAACATTCCATGGCATGCGCTCAGGTCCCTGTAACCACGTTCTCAGCAGAGTCCTGCTCCTGTCCCCTCTCTGTCTCCATTGGCCAGGTCTGAGCTGCCCTGCCTTCCTGGAATATCCCTCTGTCCTACTCGCAACTCCTGCCTTCCTCTCGCTAGGACTCTCTGCACTCTAGGATGCTTCCCAGTGACTTGTGCTGCTCCATATCTGGGCCCAGCAGAAACAATCATGTAGTCACTGTTCTGACAAGAAGCATGCCCGGCTCCAGGAAAGAGAGCATCCTGCCTCACTGAACACTTCCCATATTGCCTCTCTCCCCACAAACTGTTGTGTGCAAATTAATTTTTTAGTGCTTTAAAACCCATGTTAAATATTAAGTAGTATTTTAAAAAACCTGAGACCTCGCAGACGCTTGCATTTGGATGAGAAACAGCAACAGAGATCTTAGGAAAGAATGTAGGGAGTTCAGTGCAAGCCAAGCAGTTCGTATTAGCTGAGGCTCTCAATGCCAAAAAAGGGCTTTAGCCTTTTGACTCCTCTTGCAGCGTGGAGAGAAGTCTCCCGTGTCTTGTCTGGGGGCTGGGGAATATTTCATGTAACATTTTATTGCTTTCCTGTAAATGCATGCTGTTTTTTCTGACTGCAGAGTCAGACAAACAGCTCAAGTAAGACTGAGAATACAGGCCCCCTTTATGTGAAGCACAGGTGCAACAGGTGGCACAGAATTCAGGAACTTTGCTTCCAGAGAGAGAACCTTACAAGCCCTGTCCTGGCCCCCTTTGCCCAGTGTCTGAGGAGGGGTCAGTGGTATGAGCTGGAGGCTGGGGAGAGGGGAATACAGTGTGGGACAGGACCTGGCTTCCCTTGCAAAGCAGCAGTTCTCCAATTTCATTACATCACACTGTGCTTCCAAATGCAATATAAATCAGGGAAGAACCTACATGGATATATTTAGCTGCCTTTGGATTTAAGAACTGGGACAGGCAAACACAACAATCCCAACTGAGCAAATACATTGTAGATAAAATGATCAGTAACCTTGAACAAAAGCCAATTTCAATACAGGGGTCAGGAAACACTGATTTCCTGCATGGAATCCATTTTCATATATGCTCTTGGCTAAATCAGAAAATACTGGGTCTTAATACTACTCCTAGAAATAACTGCTTCGACAGTCATTCTTCATAATTTTTATTATTGCCATCCTCTGCTTGTCCTAAGCAGCTGCACTGTTTCGAGACCTTCTCTTTGCAAGGGTGATGGCCTAGTTCTACCATTTCCCCCAAACAAAGCTTATGCTGGGGTGAAAAAAACCTCCAACTACTACAATTTGGGTTGTAAGTTTATTGGGTTCTTTTCTAATCTTCAAAAAGCCTCTTGATGGTCCACACTTGGGAAAAAAAAAAAAAAAAAAGGATAATGGTAGAGAAATCTGCCTTGTCCCAAAAGCGCCTCCCTTCAGCAATCCAGTTAGCTGAAAAAGCAGGCATCAAACCTGGTAAAGGACTAGCTGGATTCAGGTGCAGCCAATCAGAAACACAGATACAGTTCTTTGCTTAACCTCTGCTTCTGCTCCGGGCTTCCCTCCGCATTTCCTCTAAGCAACACTGAAAGGCTGAGTGTTCCCACACTTAAACAAAAGCCATCAGATTCTGTGCAGGGTCACAGCTGTTCTGAGCACCTGTGTGTGGTTTGGCTCCCAAGGATTCTAGCACCACCATGAAAAACTGAGAATATTTTCAATATAGCAATTACTACCTCTGCTTTCATGTGTGGGGGAAATGAACATATTTGCACATCTTAGAACAAGGCACAGAAATTTGACCCCTTTCTTTATTCCCACTTACTCTTCTCTATCTGTTTTCATCTTTTTTTCCTTTCCATCCAAGCTATTCCTTCCAGCCAGCACAGTGCACTCCAGCACTCCAATACAAAGTTTATTCCCCTGGGGAGAGCTGATGTGAGGGCATCTTACCCATTTCCCCTGATCCATGCACAATATTTAACATGCCTTCACACCCCTGTCCTTTAGAATTTAAAACTAACTTTGCAGCCCACATCAGGATAGTTTAAAGTCAGCAAGACAAAAATGAGCTCCACAAAAATCTATACAATGTTCCCTCTTTTCCAGTTCAGGTTAATCCAAGATACTGCAAATTCACTATTTAGAAACCTACTGCCCACAAGAAAAGTTGAAATAATATCTCCTTAAGGCCATGCTTGGATAGGATAGTTAAGCGCTCTGCTGACATAAAATAAATTCAGATAAGACAAATTGCCTTAGTTTAATAGCATGCAAGGAGAGATTCTGAGAATTTATGTCATCTACTTTGTCTCCAGCAGTCCACACCAAATATAGGACTCTGTTCCCAGGCTCACAAGGCTTTCCTCTCATTCCCTGCCCTTCCCCTCCTCCCAGCGCTGGCTGGCCCAGAGAGAACCAATTCCCCACAAAACCAAGTACAAATCAGAGCAGAAACCTGTCAGCCTTTCTCCTGCTGCCTTGCAGCTTCACAAGTGGAGAGCTGTGCTAAGACTAATGGGTGTTCTTCACCTTCTGAGGTGACCTGTGCAGTGCAGGACTGGCTCCAGCTGGAACCAGGGCCTGCCAGCTAACAGGCTGACATCAAGCTTTCCACTGCTCATGGTCTTTGCAAACTCCACCTCTGTTTATCAATCTTGCCTTGTCAGGGATCTTTCCCCTGCTTTATGCAATGTTTCTTCTAGTGGAAAATGTGCTTTGTGGATCTTCCAGGAGCTCTTTAACCTGTCACAGACCAGGCTTGGCTCTGCCTGCACTCTTTTTTCACTCTCGCTGCTGCCTCTTACAAGTTCTCATGGTTTAACAGCAAAGCAGGATGGCTCCTGCAGCTTTTTGAGTATTTAGAATGCCCCACCCTCAGCACCTGCTGTGGAGCAGAGCTGTACCAGGCAGCAGAGTGTCACACGAACAACAGCTCTCCCTTCCAGGACTCTAATGAAGGTTGTGCTCTGTGAAATTGTGAGAACCATGCACAGGTAACAAGACATGAGTAGCCCAACCTTACAGAGACAATTTGTAAAATACACCAAGCGTCATTTTGTCTTGCAACCTCACTCGGTTTCGCTTAGCTCCGCATGCAGTTCAAAAGGTTTTGGCAGCAGGCAGCACATAAATCATAACTTGTATGGCATCCCTTCCTGCCCAGACCCGTATACTGTGTAGAGGGTTTGGGTAGGTCATCCTCATCCTCACAGCTGGATCCCTCACTGACCCACTGCAATGATTTCAAGTCCTCAGAATGCTCTCTGGCTGTGTAAAACTTTGCCTTCTGAGACAGAGGTCAGAATAACCTGGCAGTTCTGGAAGCAGAGAGCTGCTGACATGTTCTGGTCACAGTTGGTATGCTAGTGACTCTGAACAACCATGGATTTGTAGGGCCACTAGTGGCCTTTCCTCCCTATGGATCCATTCAAACTTGCACCTCTGTTTACATCAGTGCTCAGCAGAAGCTGACCCCAAATGAGGCTGTTGTGATTCTGGGGGAAAGGCAGAGTCTCTGAACAAAAGAGAACAGAACAAATGCATCCAACTTGCTATTTCCAGAAGCTCTTTTTAAAGAAAAGAAAACGTTCACCTTTAAAAGCTCATATTTGTTCTGCTGCCGTGTGGCAAGGCTTGTGCAAAACCCACTGCCAGCAACGGCTTTCACACTTTGTGTGTGCACAGATCGTGCTCCTGTGGTTTTATCTCCTGATCAGAACACCAGGCCTATCCCTGGAGTGCAGTCTGTGGACACACTGCCAGCCAAACTGTGCCCAAGCCGGAGATGGCAGCGCAGCCCTGAGAGCCCCCTGGCATGGCAGGAGTAGCTTTTCTGTGCAGACTCCTTTCCTTTCCCCTCTCCCTCCCAAAACATGCGGTGTGTAATTTTTCTAGGAATGCTACAAACAGAACAGCCAGGAAGCAAAATTGTAACTTCGAGGAAAACAGAGCTAGAAACTGAACACTGTTGACAGTGTGACATGCCATGAGCATGTGCTTTCCTTTTGTACTGTGCCAAGCTCCACCCTCAGGTAACCACAAAACCAACCTCATCAAGAGCTGCATCTCTCATCAGGATACATATTTCAACACACAGTGGCAAGCACGCTCATGTACCTGTCACTGCAACACGTGGATCATCAGTGTGATAAATTCATGGCAAATGGGGGGCAGTAATGGAAGGTGTGATGTCCGAGAGGGCCCTGATAACACAGAGTCTTTAAATCTACCTTGAGCATTCCGTGCCTCAGCTGCATCTGTGCATGCAGGCAAAGCCTCAACAACTGCCAGCTGTGGGCCTTTTCTTGATGGGGCATTGCTGCAACTTTGGGCTCTAGGCTGAGCTTCTCAGAACCTGGTGCAGGGCAGCTATTTAAATGGTAGGCAACAGCAGGGCTCCTGTGCCCACAGGTGGAGCAGGGCATGTGGATGGGCTCCAGAAGCTCATGTCAGAGCTGGAGAAAGCTGCCCCAGCCTACAGAACACTGCTCTGGAGCAAGGCCATTCTCTGGTGAGTTAATGTCTTCTGGAAGCCCATCCCAGCTTGGGGCTGTGGAGCTCTCAGAGCAATAGATGATGAAAGCAGAGCTGTGCTGGTGCTGGGTTAGCCATGTCTAGCTGAGCTCACCCAGGTGCTTGTTTTAGTTCCTAAAACTATTCTGCTTCATTCCTTCCAATTGGCTGCATCAGGACTGGGCTTCCTCCGTGTTTCCATGTGGGTTTGTTTTTCTATGAGTCACTTAGAAGTATTACTGGCAGCTTGCTTCCTTTTTTCTTTTTAACTCAAAACTATATTTTTTCCACTACTGCTAAGACAGTAAAAAGGAAAGAGAAGTGAAGCAGGAGGTGTTTAATTGGTTTGCTGGACTCAGTGGTTTTGTTCTGGAGAATGAAATGCTGACTGTGTATTGCTGAATTCGTTGAGACTTATGTACAGTCAATGTGTGTGAAAGCAGGATGATGAAGAACTTAAGGTGGATCTAGGCTGGCATTGTTACGGGTTTCTCATTCACGAGCTGTTGCTTTTGTTACGTAAATAGGACTTGTGCCCCCTACCAGTGTGGCAGAATTAGGTTTGAACAAAAGAAAGATCTGGAGTAGGTTACAAGAGGAAATAAATTTATGTAGAGCTCTTAATTTCTGTGATTACACTCGAGAAACCTTAATCAGACTTTTTTAGTGAGCCCACCTGAGGCTCTGGACAGGCCAGCCTGTCCATATAGCAAATAATGTTTGCGCTCCCTGAAATGAACTCTTTCCAAAGTGAAGCCTTTCATTGTTTCTAGCACTGGTATCACACCACGTGCCTCTGCTGGCTCAAGCAAGCTCTGTCCTTTCTTTCCCCAGTGCTGATGTGTGCAGAAAAGCACGAGGCAGCAGGACCACCTCGCACTAGACGGAGGGCAATCGATTCAGGGTGACTTGGAACGAAATACATGCCTTTCAAGGAAACACCATTTTGGTGCTTCTCTCCCACAGAGTCAGAGCAGGAGCTGCAGCAGTCACTACCCAACGAGTGCTACCTTTCTGTGCTGCCAAACATCTGTGCTTGTGACCACACCTCGCTGCCAAGCCTGGCCTGCTCCCTGCTGCTGCTCAGCAGTGCCATGGACAAAGAGTGAGGGGAAGGGGAAGGCTGCTACCCTGTCCCCTATCTAAGTGAAAAAAATCCCTGAGACATATGGTCTTGCATAAAATCACCACCCGAGTGAAGCCTGGCGCGGCGTTAGGTTAGTGAGAATATTCTAATTACACCAAGGCTGAGCAGCACCTCATTGGCAGCCACTGAGGAAAGCAAATGGAGATGACAAAACTGCGGGTCACGAGATGCGTTTTTTAACAGCATCAGAACCTTTACCCCCAAATTACTAAAAACAACCCTAAACCCATTACTCACCAAGTACAGTGACTAGGAATCAAGACAAACTGTTACTTTCCATAACAGGAAAAAAGCAGTTTGGGCCATTTATTTTTTTTCCAATTAGTAAGAGAAGTCTGGCTCAAAGAAACTTCTCACTGAGAAGCGGCTGGATTTCATTTGGACCTGTGATTGCTTCCTTTAGAGGCAGTTGTACAGCATCCCTTATGTAAGAGAGCTGGCTGACAAGTCCCATCCCAATCACAGGGCACAGGCACGCTCGCTCTAAGCGGCGCCGTGTCAGTGCCAGTGCTGGCTTATCAAGCTCGCTGTGCTCCAGGAGAACATTATATGGTTTGTAATATGTCACAGAATGTCAAATTGAGGGCTGCACGGCACTGAAGGGTAGAGCAGAAAGCATTCTATTCCAGGCCATTGATTCCTTTTAACAACTACATGCAGTAATTCCCAAAACTATCTCCTCAGTCTCAATCACATGGAAAACATAGCGCAGTGTTAGTTCTGAACCTTGCACCCAGTGCAGCTCGAAGATTAGACTGTCCAAGGGGATTAAATAAGATGACTGATTTAATCAGAATAATTCTTTTAATGATAACTTGCTGCATTTCTCCTCCCCCCACCTCCTTAAAGGTCTAATAGTTTGCTTCCTGGATTCCCAGTGCATAAACCGAGCATATTTTCTTCCTACAGGAAATGATCCAATTAAGTTGATGTATAATTGATAATGAACCGTTTAAGCTGATTTTGGCCTTGAAAAATCTTAACCGTGTCCAGTCAGCTGGCTGACCTCCCCTTCATCTGTGGCAGAGGGACAGCAAATAGGGAAAGGGAGGGAGCAGGCTGAGCACACAGCCCAAAGAAGTGCAGGGAGGCAGCCCGGCTCCAGGGAGCTGCACAGGCTGGACAGCAATGGGGACTCCTTGAAAATCATGTAGTCCCTGATTCCTGCTCAGCACCCAAGCTGCAGCCTGGCCCTTGAGACAGCAGGGTTTGTACAGCAGAACTTGGTAAGCAGTCACGTTGGAGATATGGAACCGGTATTCTCTGGTGTCTATCCCTGGAGCACCACTGTGCCGGTGGGGCAGTTCCCACTCTCCCTAAACACAAATTCTGTTCCCTTACAGCAGGTACCAGCGGCAGGTGCTGTTGGACTCCTGTAAGTTCAGCAATTCACCCTCCCCCAGTGCCAAAGGCAGGTCAGCCGGAGGAAGTGCTGCTGACAGCACAGCTGGAAAGGAAGGCATCAGATTCATGGAGAGAGGCTGGAGCGCATCTTTGGGAAGCCAAGGCAGTAAGTTATGCAAACATAAAGGCTAAAATTGTTCCTCACATGAGTACCTCTCGCCTACCTCAACAAAATGGAGTCCCTGTCCCTAGAGTTGGCTTTTGTCCCTGCCCGGGCACCAGGTGGCTGTCCAGCATGGCGTGCTGACTGTGTGCAGGCAGGCACAGGCCCGCCTCCGAGCTCCGTCAGCAGCCCCCGGGGCAGCTCCGCCCGTGTGTGCTGAGCAGTGGGCACAGGCAGGGACAGGGGTGTCCCCACGCTGCGGCCGAGAGGTGGCTCGCTGAGTGCCCCTGCGGGCCCTGCTGCCCTGCCTGGCACCAGCCCCAGAGCAGCAGTGCACTGCCATGCACAGCCAGTGGCTCGGGAGTCCTGCAGCTGACAGGGAAACCCCAGGATATTCCATAGCTATCCCTCGCTGCTCTCCATGTGGATCACAATGCCAGAGGGGTTTTGCTGACTGCTCTCTGCAAGAGGAGCAGACTTCCTTCCATCACCCACAGAGTTTTACTGGAGACAATTTATCTTCTCATAGCAGAGAATTTGTATTTTTATAGTGCTCCCTGCTTATACCCCTTTAGCCAGAGTTTGACACTGGGTAAATGCAGGTTTTCTTAAGGACCTTGTGTGCTTTTAATCCTTTGCTTTCCTGGGTGCACTCCTTGGGTGGGTCTAAGTCAGTCCATGTCAGCCTGGGAGTTTGCACCCCGCAAACCCCGAGGTCTTCTGTCCCCTGGTCACCCCTTAACCAGGAGGCAGATCCTCCAGTATCCCAATGTGCAACTTTTCCTGGACAAACTGACAGCTTTATTCTGAGGCACAGGGTCTTTCCCCAAGAGGCTCAGCCAACTTGCAGAGAATTTTGCTTCAATTTACAATACTCTGGATGGTGCAACTACTCAATTCACACAATTTGTTTTTTGGGCTTTTTTTGTTCATTATGTTTAACAATGGGTTTCCTGTGTAAAACAAACAAACCAACCTGAGCACCTGTAAAATGAACAAGCAGAAGGAGATTTTTACCAATTCTATTTCTATTCCTATTCCTTTCCAGGTAGAATTTTTAAGAAATTTTGTAACACTGAAAGATAAAACAACTCCCGGCTGACCCTTTTTTGAACTATTTCCTCTAAAGTTCTGATGTATCAGTTCCTGTAGTCTGGTTAACTTTTTGTGGTGTTTCCTAAGAAGAAAATATATTTTAACTTCCTGTATGAAGTGCTGTCAACTTATTTCAGTATAAAAATGCCTTTGTCTACTTAGAGCTGTCATGTACTCTAATAATGTTACTTAAGTGAGTTCTCTTAATGTAACTTTTCAAGGTACCAGCGTTGTCCAATTTTGCCTGCAGAGACAATCAGACAACTTTCACTCACCAACCAGCAGAACTTGAGATTAATTAAGGGTTTCATTTTCTTATCTAGTACTGTTCTGCTGAATGGTGCCAGAAACTATGCTCTCCCAAAGCCTTCCCCCTGTCCTGGCTCACTCACAAGGCTACACTCCGTGTAATAATCAGCCAAACTCCATCAGTAACTGTTCCTGAGAGTGCAGTAACTTGCCTTCAGCATTTTGCTTTTAAGCTCCAGAGTTGTGCTCAGATTTATTCACTCTGACAATGCTGTTTAGTTATGACCTTGTTAGCTAGGTATGAGCAATGCTTGCAGAGCAGGAAACCTAGCAAAGCAGCCCCCTCTTCACAGGTCTGCACAACTGGTCGTGGATGTTGTTCAGCAGAAACACAAAGCATGGAGGTGCTTCAGCCTGTCTCACTTCCCTGGGATTTTATCAGAACTCATGGCAAAACATGGTGCAAGCTCTCCAGCATCTAAGCCAAGGTAACTCTAAATGTTCATCTTGACTATCTTGAATCTTAATCCCTAGTCATGATTAAACAGACATTGTGTATCTGTGCAAAGAACAGATATTGCAATACTTGCTTGTACTGAAAGCAACTGCAGGAGCAGGTACTACAGATAGTCTGTATTTGTTAGTGTTAAAAAAGAAGTGATGACTTTTAGCACAGACTAACTGTTCGGCTCTCCTGGAATGCAGTGCAAATATAACAGGATAGCAGCCAAATAGTCTCAATACTGGTGGTAGAGCCTTCTGCATCACCTACTCAGCAGCTCTGGGTTGTGTTTTGCTCAGAGGTTTAAAATGCTGGGTTGTTACCGTTCCTGAAGACAATATTTTTTCTGAACAGAAATCATTCAACAACATTCACAGAGGTTTTAACAACTGTACTTTTGACTTTGTACTTTGTGCAATACTGCTGCATATTTGTGACCCATCTCCTTTTCATCTAGTTCGAAACTGGCTTTTCCCTTTAGATGAGCGTCTCTGAGTCTGTATTCTCTAGCTAACAAACTGAAATTAATTTAGTAGTGACTAAAAAGGAAAACTCTATTTCACGTTCATTTAATCTACTTATCGGTGCTATAATGTTATGAGAACAAATTTTCACTGTCACTCCAAACCCCTGCAAAGAAAACTGAGTATTAACTACAACATACCAAAATATCCTATTAATATTGCCACCACACATTGCACTACAAAACAATGCCCCCCACACAAAATCCCAACCAACCAGAATGATCCTGGTTGAATGATCCTTCCATCCGTGCTCTGTGGTAAAGGCTGAGTGTTGACATGCCCGGTGGCTGGGCTGTAAATAAAGGCTGACCCATCAGGAGCTCAGCACGCAGAAGCAGACCTTGCCTGTGTGCTGGAGAACAGCGTTCACCCGCTTGCTTCTCCTGTCACTGCTAAGCTGTTACCTTGAAACAATGCGCTGCCATTCTGTGCGTCTGCTCCTGTCCTACAGCAATGATATGCCCAAATCTAGGATTTTTACAGCCAGCTTTTTCATAAGGATCAGAGGAAGCTGGATTGAGGCTTGTGCAAACACCATCTGCCGTATCTTATCGGAAAAGCTTCCCTCCCTGCTGACACACAAGGGAAGGTGCTCTAAAGTTCCTGGGAGGTATAGATGGGGCAGGCTGGCACTGCTGCTAGCCAGAGACTGCCCAAAAACACCTTGACTGAGAATGCAGCAATGTGATGGGACACTCTCTGGCTCATGCTAACCTTCCGTGTGTTTGAATGACAGACACTTCAAGTTGAGCTCCTCAGAGACCTCAGGCGACCAGAGTTGTGCTGTTTGCTCCAAGGACCAGAGGAGTGCAGAGCCCTGACCCCTCAGAAGGTGCCCACTGCAGGTCAGTGACCCTCCCCATATGAAAACAACAAACCCCAATGTCTTTACTGCTCTGTCCCCAACACAGTTATTTGCAAAGCGGTATCCTTGGAACTGTAACACCATCACATGGGGTCAAACATTCAGCTCTTATAAAAGTGCCCAGCACCAGCACTTCCATCATTCACACCAGCAGCATGGCTGAATCCTCTAAGTCCTTCAAAGGGAACTGAATGACATTTTAAATAGTAAAGGTTTTAGGCAGTACCACATGGGCTCCACTGTGTTTTCAGGAGAATAAATGTCAATGCATTAAAAGACTGATTACCTTTCTTTAGAAAGCTCAAGGAAGATTCTGGAACTACATTTATTTTAAGTAACAAAGTAAATTAGTTGGTGCATTACAGCATTCACAAAACCCACACTGCTCAAGGGAAGTGATAAATTCATGACTGTGCAGTTTCCTCTATGTGAGTAGTATCCTTTTGTTATTTAAAAAAAAGAAAAGGAAAGGGAAATGAATGATAGTGGGCTCTCTCAGGAAAAGGATTTCATTATTGCTTTTGACTTCTGCCAGTAAGACAGTTTGCACTGTGCTGCCTACATGCAGCAGCACTTTTAACCTTGCATAAAAGAGACAGCCTTCAGTCTAAAATGAGACAAATTTCGTGTCTACAACCACCGGGGTCTTAATATACAGGTGAAACAGTGTCAAGGCACTGGTCACAACCAAAATGTTTCTCTTTGATCCCTTCCAGCAAACCACAGTAATCAGCTGAATGGCCTCATCTCACCCACGGGAGTTTCTCATGCCATGCTGAAAATTGGAACTGAGTCTTACCACTTACTGGGATAACAAGTGAGTAAAGTCATGGGTTTAAAACACTTGTCTGTAGATGTAAAGGTTTGGGTGATTCCTAAATTGCACTTATTCCCCAGATTTTAAGCAGTCGTTCTCTAGTCTCCCAGAGTAACAGTGTCTGTTTTTTCCGGACTAAACTCAAAGTAGTCATTTATTAGAGCACCCCCGAAGTTCCCACATAAACTCCCCTCTCCCTGTGAGGAGTCCCCAAATTCTGCACGAGGTCTGAGCATGAATAACTGCAGGAGGCACAAGCAATGCTGATTTACAGAACAGCAACTCTAAGGCAATGGGGAGCGAACTTCATCTACTGCAATTCCTGCCTTAGGAACCACATCTGCCTAGAAGAGGAAGCAGAACTGGAGAGTATGCTTTACTCCTGAGGAAATGCAAAACTCATTGCCTGGTACTCACAGAATTGATTATTCCCTTAAGTGCTTGGAATCCTCCAGTGACAGGGAAGACTTGCTCTTTCACATCAGCAATTTTTTCCAGCTTTGGAGAGAAAATGCATGCAAACAAATGAGTCATCTGGCAAACTGAATTCCTCACACTGCTTTACACCCTTAACATTTGAGTGGATGTCTAAAAGCAGCCCCCATCACCTCTGTGTGGAGAAGGAAACTTTAGCACTCTCTCATGGCTGAGTGTTTTCTAACTGGAGGACTTACCACAGCCAACTGCAGCTAACAAAAGAGTGGCTCGTCATCCTGGCAAGCACCACACTGAAGAAACCTTCTAGGGCCTGTATCTTGGCAGTGATTTTGTACCTCTGTCCAGAATTACTTTCCCTGTTTGCCCTGCCTTTCACTAAAACCCCTCTCTCTGCATCTTCTGCAGGAATAAACTTTTCATGTACCTCCACTGAAGCCACTTTGACAGAGCAGGAGTAGCTACAGCCTTCAGAAGGACACATAAATTCTGCAGCTTTTCAAGGAAGGACATGAATCCCGTGTTCTTTTCCTTATCTCAAGACTGCTACATATACGCTGCTTGAATCTTCTCCACAGCTCCTCTGTTCCCTGACCAAGCTGCCATTCCAACGACAGGGGCTTGCCTGCACCCTCTTGCTGGCAGCTCCTAGTGAACCAGGGGATTTCCAACGGGTCTCCTTGGCAGTAAGCACGACACCCACATGTTCTGTTTATCTACATACACATCTGAGTGTGTTTCCTGAGCCAGAGAAGACATCACGCTGCCTAATGTAAGTAAAATTAAATTTCTGTACTACTTAACTCTGTAAAATCCTGGGTTGAGGTACTGCCTAGTGCTCTAAAACAGGAACATTCTTATTCTTACCTGCTCTTGTTCAAAATCCTGGACACCAACGCAGTAAACTCTCGCTCCGAGCTCTCTGGATTTCCTTGCCTGTGGCAGCACAGAGCAGAGAAATAAGCATTTTTAATGGAACAGGCAGCACCCAAACTCTGCAGAGCATGACATGTATCTGCACTCGTGCTCACCTCTTTCTCTGCGTACAAGGGAATCTGCCCATCCAGCTTGCCATCAGTCAGTGCAATGATGATACTAGAGAACCGCGAGGCTCCTTGATTCTCAATTTGCATATTGGCCTGAAAGCAGCAAATTATCCACCTTAAAAAGCTACACCCAAACTTCCAACCATGATGCATCTTCTAAGCATCCAACACAACATCTGAAATAACAGCCTCATCCTCAAACCTCTGTCTCATGGCAATCCTCCTCTGCCTGCCTTGAACTCGCTGCCAGCAGGGAAACCCCTCATCAGTCCTTCCCAGCCACCACTGAGCCCATCTCCAAAGCACTGGGGTCACTGACCAACACGCAGTTCTTCCAGGACTGATCTCTTCAAATCCACTGTTAGCATTTCCTTTACTACTCCCCAGATTTCAAATGCAGTCAGTAGGTTCCAAGATACATAAATAATGGCTTAAATCTATTTCTTATTTTTTTTAATAGCAACAATATTCCCTTTGCCTGGCTTTTCAGTACACACATCCTGGCTATAAACATGGCTCTACAATCACAGGGGAAGAACTGATTTGTCTGTAACAATGAAAGCTTAGATCTTTACCTTCAGGGCCAGGGCTTTCATCAAAAGTACATTATTTGAACAAAGAAAAATATAAGCAGCTGGGAAGTCCATAATTAAGAGAGTCCAAAATGAAGAGCATTTGCCTCCAGACCCTGCTCTGTGCAGGAAGCTCTCCCCAAGGGGAGAGCTCTGGAATGCACAGCCAGCCTGCAGCCCTACCGAGCTGTATGACTATGTACCATGCCACTGGGATGCTGGGTGAGCTCTGAGATCCACAGCATAGACCCATGCTCTCAGAGTAGGGGATAGTCAGAGAAATTCCATGTGGCCAGCTGCTGTCATCTTCTGCACTCTGGCATTTGCAGAGCGTCTGGGCAACCCCAGGACCTCTCAGGCAACCAGAAGGATTTCAGCATGAGGTTTACAATCAATCTATGTGTGTTACAGGTTATTACTCAAAGGGTGAGAACAGAGGATGTGCTGATTGCAAGAAGAAGAGCAAAACCTACCTGTTTTAGTCCTTCATGTATGTATGTCTCACCTGCTGGTATCACCTCCTCCAGATCCTTTAGACCTTTCTTGATTTTCTCTCTGCGAATGAAAAAAAGGTAAGAGATTGTTTGTGTGACCTGAAGTGTGGAAAGGGTATAATTTACAAATTGAAAAAAGGGATTTCTCCTCAAAGAAACTGAAATGAAAAGCTGTAAATTAGGGCCTTTAGTTATAGGATCCCACATGGAGGCAGACTGTGCACTCATGACAGAAGTGGCGCTGCAGGAATAAGTATTTCAGACCTATGTGACACAATACGCCTCAGAGTCAAAAAGCCAGAATCAAGGAAAATGTTCAGGCGGAGCAGATATTGCCAAGAGGCGGCAAAGCCTCAGCATTACACAGCCCAGTGGAAATTCTGTTGCATTAGGTCTATTTTGCTACTTTAAAACAACTTTTCTTCCAATCACACTGCAAAGAAGAAAACCCTTAAAACAGCAGGTGTATTTCAGCCATCTTCCAGACCAATATGAAGGAATGTAATCACATAGAACTCAACTTCAATAATTAAAACCTTTGCCCTGATGAAAAAATCAATAGGCAAATGCAGCATTTGCCAGACATCTTTTGTGCCCATGGGAAAAGAGTAGGATTTGAGGATAGGTTTTTTTGATGGTCACAACCTTTTTGTGCGACTTTCCATAAGACATCTCACAGAGGTCCACAGCTCACTTAAATTTAACGGGAGAATACATCTGCACCATGATTTTTCACAAGCAGCACAGCAGATCCACCTGCAAGATGCTCACCAAGTATGGGGCTGAAAGGGGAGAAGTCTATAGACTGCAGCACAGGAATTATTTCCAGTGAAATCAGCTCAAGTGGGGGCAACAAAAGCAGAGAGACTACTGAAAGAATCAAATCCAAAGGGTCTTCATTATTCTGTGAACATGGTTTCAGCCAAGTCCATGGGATGTCATGCTAGGAAAGGATAAGCAAAAACTAAGAAGGGGCAAAATTTGGGCCAGAATATATAGAACACTGTGACAAATGTAGGTGAGAAAGAGGAACCCAGCAGGGGTGAGGAGATGGAGGGAAAATACATCACAGCATGCGTGAAAGCTTTCCTTAGGCCAGACCAAATGAGAAAGAATGCATATGCCACACTGCCTGAATGCCACCCACTCGTCATTTGTTCCACGGATGGGCTTCCTCTATGTTTAGCAGCTCTGTTCCAAAGTACAATCCATTGCTGGAATAAGCTCCCCATCACAGGATCCACTGATACAACCCGGGAGGGGAGGGAGTAAAAGAGATATGCGGCATTGAATGTATGGAAGGGAACAAGTTATGTAAGATAATACAATCTGTTTGATCCAAATATTTTACATGCAGCATCTATAGAAACAACTTGCAAGTGATTATGTATGAACGCAGATTATAAACCACGGAGTTGGTGCTTGCCAGAAATGAGTGGCAGCACATCACAGGCGTTAGTGCTTTGCTGCCAAGAAACAAGCAGTAACTCAAGTCCCAGTTTTCTGAAACAGATTTCATTTTGCAAAAATAGCTTTTGTACAATCAGTTCGGTTTTATTTATCTGCCATGTCTTGTGACCCGGTCACACAGCAATCTCTGGTGTTGCCAGGCCTCTGCCTACGAGGCGTTCCATGAAAACCTTAGGTAGCGTGAGCTTTTTTAGCTGCATTTAATCAGGCACCATCTCTTGCCCTCAGGGCACAGCTGCACTAGACAGACCCAGCCAGATGTGAACTAGCTCCCCGCATTCCCCAAGCAGGTCTTGGTCTGGATGTCAGGTCAGGATGGTTGCAGGATGTAAGGCCCCAGAACCAGCAGGAGAGGGGGGCTCCACTCCAAAACTCACCCCTGGCTGGTGTGAAGGCCGGGCACGGGAGCTCGTGCCAGCCTGCGCTGTCCTGCACAAGGGGACTCAGCAGCTACCCAGCCACAGCACTCAGGACCCCCCTTCGGCTCCTCAGTGCTCTCACAACTTCCCCTTCTCTAGTTACTGTAAGGCTGTTTCCCACGGAAATCCCAGGGGAAGTTCTGCTTGTGTAACTCATCAGTACCACGACAGTCTAGGCTCAGCCGAGGCACATGGACACCCCGCGTTGCAGCCTGGGAACACTAACGAAGGCCGAGGGCCACTGCCTTCGTGCGGCAAGTCAGAAAAGGGAGAGAGGTGGAAGAGGCAAACAGCACCAGCAACTTGCAGCCTGTCTGTGTTTGGGCTGAATAAGTGCAATTTAATATCCTTTACCCACTCAGCATATGCACTGCAGCCCATTTCTGTGTTTCAGCACAGGCACAACTAATTTTTAGTAGCTACCCTGTCTGCTCTCTCTCTAAGATGTGTAACTGCCTCAGACAGCTATTCCAGCAGCAGCCAGGCAAACACAGCTGTTAGTATCCATGCAGGTTCCAGAACGAGTGTTCCTAGCTCCTCTGAGTGTGGGACAGTAATCTGTATGCTTTCCCCCTGTATTGAAGTGCTGGAATCTTGAATTGTATCTCAATGTGATGAGCATATAAGCGCTGGCAGGAGATGGTGGCTCTCACTGAGCATGTATTTATGGTGAGGCCATGTGCTGCAAGGCAACGGGCTTATCCCTAACAAACAAAGGCAAACCAAAACAGGTACTTGGGGTTTGCTGCTAAGAAGGAGGTGCAGTAAACAGGAAAACACACACACGTGGCAGCGAAACCTAAAGGGGAAGTGTTCCTTGACAAAAAGAGGGGTGGCTCCATCTCTGACGAGGCGAACTGTTGTACTGCGGGAAGGAAACCCTGCATGAGCCTCCTCAGATGCATCGTTTGGAGGAGCCTTATGCCTTCTAGGCCTTTTAAATACTACAGAGGCTTGACTCACTTATAGTAATTACTGTGCTTCAAGCTTGGAGCCTCCCACAAGGCTCCAGATGCGAACCACATCCGTGGCCAGCTCTGCAGCCAGCAGAACGCACTCCTGCAGATGGGTCTGTTTTGGCAAGCTGCCTTGGACCCAACGCAGGGCAGCTCACGTGGCCGAGGCCCCAAATGTGTCCATGACTTACACGTCCCTGTGAAACCAGGAGCAGTCAGTGCACTGCTGCGTCAGGGACAAGGACAGGCCATGTACCAGGTTCTCAAGTGTCCTACATTTCCACCCTCACTAACACAACCTCTGTTTGTCTCCAGCAGGAGTTTTACCCTGGCAGAGCCAGCAGGGCTCATCCTGGCCACTGGCACCAGTCAGTGCTGCCAAAGCAGGCTCACAGAAACCTGGACTGCTGCTGGCCAGCTGGCCAAAAGAGAACAAAGGCAACATTGTGCCAGCTGGATGGTATTCCTGAGGGTACCCACTGTCCCAAACCACTCACTTTCCAACAGTGACCACAAAGGTAAGTGCACCAATCTTTTGTTTGCCACTTATTACACAGTGTCCAGCTCAACCTCACAAACGTGTGTCTCAAATGGGCTTTAACCAGTGCAAGAAGGCTTTTCAACCTGGGAGCTGTTATTATTATATGGATTTATTACAGCTCTGTGTGTACTGTGATTAACAATGACTTCTCTTTACAGAGTTAGTCACAGCACTGCTCACACTCACAAAATATTTGGGAATCTGGGGGCTTTGGTGCTCTGCTGTGGCCTTCTTTATATCCACAGCAGTATTGTGCAGTAAACCCAGCAAGAATTTGTGCAAACAATCAGAAGCCTACAGCTTTCCAAACAAAAAATTCTGCCCCTACTTTGATCTAACTGCTGGGAAGAAATTGTGGTTTCCTGACATTGGGCATTAGCAAGTAAGCCAGGGCAAAAACATGCCTGCAAGTCTGAAGTGCACATAACAAACCAAGGCCATAATATCCCATAATCACCCTCACTAACACCCATCCCCAGAACTGCAGTGTGCTTAGCATCCTTATCTTCTGTTGGGAGCAATGACAGCCTCCGTTTTTTCCTTCTGCTGACTCCTTTAATATTTAAAAGGACAGCTGCTCCAACTGTATCTATCCATCCTTGCCTATGTACATATGGCCACAGTTACCAGTCTCCTTCTCCTTTCTCCTCATAATTGCCCCTGAACAAGCAGGGTGCCACTTTGCTTCCCCTGACACACTCACGAGAGCATAAGCCAGCCCAGAACTAGAGACAGGTCCTGCAAGGGAACCCACTAGAAGTGCAGTGGTGCTTCCTGTGGTTTCCACAAGGCTTCTGAGAAAAACGCAAATCTGTCTGTGGCTCCAAGTGTGCCAGAGACGCCATAAAAAAGGCTCTTGTGTCCCTGTGGCAGGGTTCCAGCATCCTGCCCAGCATTTCAAGTGCTCTACATGCTATCAGCGCTGCCTCTCAGGCCTGATAAGGAACAGGCCACTGACAGCCGACTGAAATGGAGAGAAAGGATCTCATTGACTTCAGCAGGCCTCAAACAGACTCCAGTGTCCTCTCCTGACCCCTCTCAAGCCATCTGGAAAAAGTGCTCATAAACTTGTCTCTGCCCACAGACAGCAGATCCAATAGCCCAGTCCAGATGGGGGGAAGTGCCTGTTTGCAAGACAGACCACTTTTTAAATGCTGCAACAGGACAGGCTCAAAACTGAGTTTTTAGACATCTCAGATGTCAGCTGCATTTCTGTAGCATGACACGTGCCTGTTGCGAGTGGCAGGTCTTTTCAGGAAGTCCTGTACTTGTTGTTATGTATTGTTTAAAACAAACAAACCCACAACAGAACTAATTACAGCATGCCACTTTTTTGCATTGAGCCTATTAACAGGAGCAGAAAGGATGGACCACCTCACTTCCACCCTGCTACAGTCTATGGAGTGATTCCCAAATGCTGTATCCACATGTTCAAAACTCAGAAGGTTCTGCACCGCAGTAGCTTCTGCACAGAAGGGAGAGAGCAGAGATCGTGTTGGTTTTGAAAAGGCTGAGAGGACACAGAAGGATTCTGACAGCAGTGCCACTGTCCTCTGCTCAGAGTGCTTGCTCCACATGACCATTTCCCAATTTCTGTGAGTTCGGTAATTATTTTTGCAATATTCTCTTCTCTACCTGTTTCTCCCCCTTCTGTTTCCCCCCCACCCATCCTTCAGCAATCATAGCTGCAAATCCTCACTTGCTTTAGAAATCATCAGAGTGAGCAGCCTTGAATTCCAGTGCCTTTGAAACCATGCACTGAAAGTTCAGGCACACCTGTACATCACAGTAGTGCCCGAAAGATCTCACACCCTTCAAGAGGCATCAACCTCACTGTATAAAACAGGCCCTGAAGTCCAGACTAGGAAATACAACACAAAATGCCTACCTTATGTGAGAATGTGAGAAACATTTATTTACGACTTTATGCTTTTCCTAGACATGAAAAAATCCTGACAGCCATTCTATAGATGCTGCTTTACAAAAGCAAAGGGAACAATCATTCTCGCACTGGGCCAAGGGACATGCAGAGTCATACGGAGACAAAAACACTACCGGCCAGCTTTTCTTCAAAGCAGTGGCAGAGCTAACATCAGGGATTTGTTTCCCATCATTCCTCTCCTCCCTTTTTTATGAGGCTACCCAGGCATATGGTCACAAAATTGAACCAGCTCTGTGGGGAGGCTTCATGACTGGTCACCACTTGGAGATATCGGTCATTGTTCCGTACCTGCTTCTGCTCCTCTGACTCAGCAAGGGCGGAGGGAGGGAGGGAGGGAGGGAGGGAGGGAGGGAGGGAGGGAGGGAGGGAGGGAGGGAGGGAGGGAGGGAGGGAGGGAGGGAGGGAGGGAGGGAGGGAGGGAGGGAGGGAGGGAGGGAGGGAGGGAGGGAGGGAGGGAGGGAGGGAGGGAGGGAGGGAGGCAATTAAAAAGCAGTGCACTGACCTGTCTCCAGTTAGTGGCATAATGACATGTGCCTGGGTGGAAAACACGATGAACGACAGTCTCATCTTGGGGCTTTAGGAAAGGGAAAGAAAGCAAAAACACATTTCAGATAAACATACAGATGCACAACGTTTCATCCACTTACTCAGGTCTCATTCACGCGATCTTTATTCTCCAGCTTCCTAGGAACGTCCTTTTGAACTACATCCCCAAAATGAGGAGTTAAAGCACTTCTGCCCAGCCTCTCCTTACCAGGTGCTGGGGAAACAAAGCAGCAGCATTATTGCTCTCTCTCACGACTAGTCTCCAGTGATGTGGCCAGCCCAGGCACGGAAGGTAAGGCACATCCTATGGAACTGGCGGGGCCTCTGGTGCAACACCACAGCAGGGACAGCACTCGGGCCCCTCTTGCTCCCCTGGGTACCAACCAGCCACTTTTCCCATGTCTGAAACTGACACCCACAGTTTCCCCTTCTGTTCACCACGACACCGTGTCTTATTTTCAACTCTTTTTAAGTTTATCAGATCCTGTCACAGAAGCAGTGTATACGGACTGTCTCAGCCCCAAGACAGCAGCCTGCAGGGTGTTCCAGAGTGAGACCGGCTTCGTCTCTCTCACCAGAGAGTTGTGACACTTGAAAACTCCTTCCCTAAAAGCATCCAGAGAAATGCCAATGCTGTATCAATTGATTTTATTCAGGAATTCCATCTTTTTTTTTTTTTAATTTGTTTTTCAGAAGGTCGCCTGTCTCTTTGCACAAGGCTACACGGAATCTTATCTAATGAGCAGTGGAAAATGGGAGTTGGCTGATGCTCTGGAGGCCAAGACAGGAATTTTGCCAAGGTAAGTTGTAACATTTCTCCTGGATGATTTCAAATTTTATTCATCACAGTTTTAATATACTCACCAACTTTGTAATTTACTATAGATGAGTATCAGCATTAATTACTCAGGTTGCTTTAGTAAGAACTTAACACTGGAAAAGCTGAATGACCATATGTTTTTAGTTTACTGATGTCAATGATGCAACTTAAAATTATTGACATCGAGGGAATGTAAGTACTGCAAGTCTGCCCGGAACTGCCCAGACTTTGGATTTCAAACCCAGGCTTGCAGTCTGCCTATAATGGCTCTGCATACCAGAATCTCAGAGGCTCTACGTTTAACCGGAACTGAAACCCAGGGATTATCACCCTTCTGAGCCACCAAACAAAACCAATCCCCACCTCTGGTAACTGCATCACTGCACTACCAATTTCTGCAAGGCCTCCCTGCTGGAGCTGCACCCCCACATGCAGTACCCTCCAGGTTATGTTTCACCCCGCTTTTCTCCAGGATCCCCACAGAACCCTTCTCTCCAAAGCCAGCCCGTCCATGCCCCCACTGTGAGCATCAGGACCCTGGGGTGGGAATGCAGCCAGCCCTCCACACAAGTGTTGCAAGAGGGAGTGTCACTTGGCTGGAGAAGATGCTGAACTGAAACATTTCCACTGAACTCCTTCCACTGTCTCGGGAGGGGCAAATATTCTACCACCGACCGAAACAAGTCCTGCTTTGGTATAGAGCGCTCTCTTTTTTCCTCCTTTTTTTTTTTTTTTTTTTTTTTTTTTTTGTAATTCCAGAGTTCTCAAAACAACTTTCTATGTAAGTTTACAGAAGATTTGCTTTTGACAAGACGAAAATAAGCAATATTTAATCATAAAAGCCTAATGTATCCTTTTTTTAGCAAGCCAAGATTACAGCTGCACTCTGTGCTTGGTTTTCCTCAGCAAAAACTACCACATCATCTCTTCCTGTGTGTGGTGGGGGATTCCTTCAGTTTATTCTGGATTTTGGTGTAGGGTTTTTTAAAGCAAAGCACTGCAGTCCTCAGCTGTTTGCACAGAGCAGCCAGCTGGGATTTACAGCAGCTATTTCAAGAGGAGCTGGACTTGCCCCACAACACTGCAGACAGTAACAAAGTTGATTATATGTAAGTATCTCAGCATGATTATTTGTAACAAATGCACTGTTAACACCGCTCTCTTCCTTTTGACGGGCACTATATATTTACACCTGTGTTTACATGTGCTCAAGGCTGTTTCTTTATGCACATCTCCAAACACGGAATTTGAGCAGTACCCCATCAGAATATATGGTATATTGAAAAGGAAATTTAAAAAACCATCAAATTGCATCGGAGAGTAATTTAAGAGGTTGAGTATTTAAAGACACATATAGTCACCTTTTTGCTGAGCTCTAAGCACAAGAAAATAAAGTAAAAGTTTCCAATATTTTCCAGCAATTTGGGTCCTAGAAGCTAAACTTTTAATGTGTTTGTGGAACGCTTCCTCTGAGCTTGCAAAAGCACGGGGGCTGGTGTGGGAGGGGGGTTATCACAGCCCGGAATTACCCCAGCATCACCACGGCTGTCACAAGCAGCACCACGCACCTCACAAATCTTTCTGTCAGCTGATGTACAAAATCAAATATCTCTCGCCAGTTCGTCGCCACGCTCCCAGACCTAGAAGGGAAAAACCGGAGCACATCAGCTGCCTGATCTGCGATGACATCAGGGAGAAAGTGACAATATTCGCGGCTCTACACACCTCGAAGTACCGCCAGCCCTCGCTGATAAGTTTGTGGTCCGGACCCCGCTCCCCCCTCGCCCCGAGCACGATCGCGGCCGCCCAACTTCCCCGCACAAACCCGGCCGCAGCGGGCCGGGCGGCAAATGCCGCCGCCGCCGCTCGCTTTTCCAGCCCCTCCGGCCGCAAACGCGCCTCCGCTGGGAGAACTTCCAAGGGCCCCTCTCCACATCCCCTCAGGAGGTCCGGCCAGGATTCCCGAACTTCCCGCCGAGCCCCTCTCGATGCGTGTCCCGCCGCTTCCCCTCACAGCCCCCCATCCGCGCGCGCGGCGCCTCAGATCCCCTCGCGCCCCCTCACAGCTCCTCGCGCCCCCTCAGAGCCCCGCGCGCTCCCTCAGAGCGCCTCGCGCCCCCTCAGAGCCCCGCGCGCTCCCTCAGAGCGCCTCGCGCCCCCTCAGAGCCCCTCGCGCCCCCTCAGTGCGCCTCGCGCCCCCCGCGCGCCCCCTCCTCGCCCCTCGCGCCCCCCGCGCACGCTCCCTCAGTGCGCCTCGCGCCCCCCGCGCGCCCCCTCCTCGCCCCTCGCGCCCCCCGCGCACGCTCCCTCAGTGCGCCTCGCGCCCCCTCAGAGCCCCTCGCGCCGCCCCTCAGCCCCAAGCAGCGCCCGAACAAAAGCAGCGCCGCCGCCCCCCCAATCCCCCATGGCGGCGATTCCCCCATCCCCGCTCCCGGCTCCCTCCCCGCTTACTTGTCCAACACGAAGTACATATCGAAAGCTCCGTGGCACGACGGCTCGCCCGCAGCCGGCGCGGCGCCGGCGGGCAGCGGCGGCAGCAGCAGCAGCGGCAGCAGCAGTAAGGGCACGGCCCCGGCCATGGAGCCTGCGGGCGGCGGAAAGCGCAGACGGGCGCCGCCGTCCTGCCGCTCGCCGGAGTGGCCGCCCCTCTCCGCCGCTACCGCGGCTGGCCCGGCCCGGCCCGGCCCGGCCCTGCCTCCCTCCCTCTCTTCCTCCCTCCCTCCCTCCCTCCCTCCCTCCCCGCAGCGGCGGCGGCGGCGGCGGCGGCTGGGGCGGGGGACAGGGCGGGCGGGCTCGCACCGCCCCCGCTCGCCCGGCCGTGCGTCCCCGTGGCGTCCCCTCATCCGCGGCAGGCGCGCTCCGCTCCGCGCTGCTGCTGCCAGCGCTGCACGCGTGCCAGACAGCAAGCCCCAAATTAACGCGGGCTTGAGGGGGCTTGGGGGTTGCACAAACGCCACGGAATTGTGATTTGGAAACAGGAGAAGCCCCGTCCTAACCGTGATCGTGTGTCTCCCACAGGCTGTGCAGGTGAAACTGACTGCACTAGGAATCTTGCTCTTCCCTCCGCGGGAGGAGATGGGGAAGTCGGTCATCCTGCTTGAGAGTTTCCCTTCCATCTCACTTCATCCCCGTTCCTGCTGTCTGTGGACGGCTCGCTGTGGCCACAGCACTCTGGCCTGACACATCCGTGTCACAGTGCCTTCTCCGTGCCGGTCCTAACGCCAAGCCTCCCTGTGATGCAAGCTGGAAACTTTACCAAAGCCTGTGGACCGGCAGTGAATAACATCAGCCAGGGATCTGGCTCTCAAAGTTCTTAATGCCCTGGAGCTAGTAAGGCCAAAGGGTAAGCAAGCGGTGTTTTACAGTCTCCGTGGATACACAAAACATGGAAGATTAAGGACAGAGCAGCCTGGGCTTTGCCAAAGACCCAGCCAAAAGAAAGGCTGTGCAGAGGCGTGTGAGACAACAGAGGAAGCTTGCCTGAGCTTCCCAAAACCAGCTGCACTCCAGCTTTCCAAGCTGCACAAGGCCACCCCAAGCCCCAGGAGCACTCGCCTTGCCTGGGAATATGTGTCATGTTATCCAGATGTTGGAAATCTTGCTTCAAGAGCATGTGACCCAGTGTTTGGAGCGACCTCCACTGCCAGTTCACTCTTTGCTTGTTTCCACGTGTGTGAATTCCTCTTTTAGCCTGTGGTTCCTGCTGAAGAAGCAGATAAATCACGGCTGTTGTGCTGGAATGGCTGGCCAAGAGGGAGATAGGCACGTAGCACGTACAGGACAGGGGCTCATGGCTGTTTGGCTTCATTCACACGAGGGCTGGAGCCTCCTTTCCTGGTTCCCAGAACCGGTTTGCTGATGCTTGGCTCTCTCCCCACCCTCTTCCAGGGGGACCAGGGAGAAACCGCCCTTAGTCACTTAAGACAGAGCTCTTAAAACGACACAGCTCCAATGCAAGCCAGCAGTAGAGGCAGAAGTTTTCACGTGGACAGTGGATGTGCAAATGAACACAAATTCACTGCCAAGGTTTCCTGCAGAGAAAGTAGTAAACAGAGCAGCTTACAGCACCTTTGGGGTTACACAGCTCCCTGCTTCATCTCCAGCACTTGCAGATGATTTCCCCACATGTTGTCTCTCTCAACATCGACCCACTCCCACCTTCCTTTTGGCCTAGGCTGGACAGGAGGACCTCAGGCAAATGGTGCCCAAAGTGAACCCATCAGATTTGGTGAGTTGGAAGGGAAAGTCATCCTTGGCGTGACCTGACTGTGAGCCTGGCCCTGCCCCTGGGTGCTCAGGAATGCTGCAGCAGAAAGGAGATGCCTGGGGGGAAGTCCTTCAGTGCTGTGGCTTGGTGGCCACACCGGCTGCCTTTTGCATGGAGTGCAGAGGGTCAGGAAGGCTTTGATAAATGCAGTTGAGGTCCAGGATACCTCTGCCCTACAGCTGTGAGCCAGCCTGCTTTCTTCAGGATGCCTAGTGATTGCCAGCAGTTGGAAAAATGAAACTTAGGCGTGTTTGTGTGTGCTGCTGCAGTGATTATTATTATGAACCCTAAGTCTCCTTTCTGACTCAGGTCGGGGATTGCCCTTCTGCCAAAGGATCCAGGGGCAGCATGGAACGAGACAGCTCCACATCACTGGCATCGTCCAGCGCTTCCAGACACCCTGAGCTGTGCAAACCCAAGGACAGGTGATGATGATGGAAGGCCTTGAGCCAGGGAAGCTCACAGGAAAATATTTTTCTTCTCCCCCCACAGGATATGAACCACACATGGAAGTGTCACGCTTTGTAAAAGAGAAACCAGAGGGACTTCAGCAGTTATAGAACATGCAGGACCTGTTGGAGAGCTGCCTCCTGAAGGATTACCTACAAATCCTTGTTCTCTTTACAGCTGTAGCCTTGTGTCTGTGTGCATCCTGTGAAGCAGCGTAGAAATGAATAAATAAAAAGGACAGCATTAAGTAACACAGGAACTCTCGTGTTCATGTGGTATTGCCTGCATCATCCAGATGGAAAGTATCTGTCTAGACAAATCTGGGAATTATGCAAGCTCAGAATTCCTGAATAGCTCTTCCTTTCCAATGTCGTGCAATATTTGTAGTACCCGGTGAAAACACACACAGAAACAGAGCGGAGAAAGAAACCCTCTGATTCCAACAGCCAGCGCACCAAAATGCTAGGAGTACGTTGGATGAGAGAAGGTAAATGTGGGACTGTGGAGCGGTGTCCCTGCTGCGTGCACGCTGACTCATCCCTGAGGAAGGAGCCAGGATCAGCCCTGGTGCCCACTCCTGTCTCAGCAGGAGTGCAGCAGGCTCTGGTGAGCTTCTTGTGCTTCTCTGCTGCCCTGGACAAGGCGCAGAGCCGCTTGTTTCCATTTCTCCAGAGCTCTTTGTTTCCACGGGGCTCAGGCAAGCAGAAGGAATGAAAACAAAGAGGCAAAGATGGGCTGTCCTGCTGCAAACCACAACAGCATAAAAATAAATTGCTCTTGGCCTGGGAGAGAAAAAAAAAAACAGCAGGACAGAAAACATGGAAATCCCGCTCTGGCCCAGGAGCTGCTGCTGGCTCAGAGCAACACCCAGGGATCACCAGGACTGGAGTTTAGCACAACTCTAGAGTTGCAGTGACCCTTTTTGGTATTCTTGGGAAACAACGGCCCAGCCAGAGGAGACAGAAGAACACAGCAGGCAGGAACTCTCCCTGCAGAGCAGTGCAGCCCAGGGAAAGGATGACACAATTCTCAACAGTGTATGAAAAACCTCATTTTTTAAAAAGCACAGGTCGTGATTGTGTGAATTCTTGTCCTGCCAGGTCGAGGAAGGGGCAGAGAGCAGCCGGGAGGCTGAGTGATAAAACAGCTGCTCGTCCCACTGTCTGTGGGCAGTCAGGGCAATATTTCTGCAGGGCTGCAGCAGGACATCGTGCCTGAGCCACCGTTGGATCAGCAGCCCGGAAAGCAGATGTGCCAATTTCCTGTCCTTGATGATGATGGGCCCTAATTACGCCAGAGCTGTGGCAGTGTCCTTTCTTGTGCATGACCCCTAATTTGGTTTTGTGAAGTCGTCTGTGCCAGGTTCTTCCGGCTGCAGGGCTGGGCTGAGTGACAGTCACGAAGAGCCGTGTGCTCCCTCTGCCCAAACACCTGGCCCGTGCTTTGGACAAGCAAAATCCAGCTGGGAACAAACTAAATCCAGGCAGCCCACTGGGACTTGGGCCAGGTGCTTGGCTTGCCTTACCTCTTGCAGGTTATCGTGCCTGCTGACAGGGAGCTCTGTGCTGGGGGCAACATTCCAGGACAGGTGTAGGCACTCAGCAGACAGCAGCACTTGAGAGAGGCTGTTTACTTGTGCGGGGTGGGGGGGGGAATTTTGATTTTGGGGGGAAAAAACACTCCCCTTTGTTTTTGCACCAGGGAGATCCCTTTGCTATTATTGCTGCTGGTGCTTTTTTCAACTTTTCATCATTCTTTTCCATGGTTGTGCCAGTTTATTTGGGTTTTTTCTTTCCCCTTCTTTTCCTCTTTTTCTTTTCCCCTAATAATTTGAGAAGTTACCCAGTTTTGAACATTTCCAGCAAAGCATTTATTTAGTTTATGTATTTAAAGAGAGGCTTTTATAAATTTGGAAGGGCTTTTTGGATGGCTTTGGGGGAGGGGGGGGCATTTCAGATTTTTTCTTGTGTGACATTTTGAGGAAGCTTCTTGGGTTTGAGAATTTTTATGTCTGTTTTTTTTTCTTCCCTTCTTTTCCCCAGGAGCTGTTTGTGGAAATAGACATTTGTCTTTTTGTATAGCTCCTGCTGTGCATGGGTGGGATCACTGCTCCTGCTTGCTCCTGAGCCCAGCTGCACCCCCAGGTGTTCCTTATTCCCTGATTGTGGGACTCTGATTAATCTGTACCAGCAGCCCTCATCCCTCGGGCTCCCGAGCCTGGGCATCAGCCGGGCTTGCTGCTGCTGGGGCATTTGGCACAGAGGTGCTGTGGAGGTTTGCAGGGCGCCGGGAGGTGGAGATCCTGCTCCCAGGACATCAGGTGAGATGATGTCCTGGGAGAGTTGTGCTGCCTGGCACAAGTCTGGCCTGTGGGAACCTGATGGAGGGAAGAGCTGGAGCAGGAGGGTTTGGGGCTGTGTAGCAGCAACAGGAGCAGGTGGAGAGATGCCAGCCTTTTGGTGCACCTTCTGCAGTGACCTGCCTGCAGATGAGAGCCAGGCCACCAAGGAGGAGAGCTGTCTGGAGGTGGTGCTGCCATGGAAGGGGATGGAGGCTCCACGGGGGGCTAGGTGGCAGCTTGAGCCCCTGGAAGCTGGAGAAGGGCTCTGAGCGTGCTTTTTGTAGCAAGTGAGGGAGGAGCACTGTGGCCTGAAGCTCCAGGTGCTGGGCACGCAGAGGAGGGGGACTGGAGAGCCCCTGGGAGGGGTCAAACAGCTCCAAGGAATGCACGAGCAGGTCCTTGTAGCATGGCCCGTGTGGGAAGAGCAGAACTTGCAGCTGCCCCTGCTGGTCCAGGATGCCATGTGGACATGGGGGTGGATGGGTCTGGGATCACTGCCAGAAGGATTGCCCTCCGTGGGTGCAAAGCTCCTCAGGGGCAGGCTGGCCGTGTGCCTGAGGCTGGGAGAGGCGTGCAGCAGGGTGTAGGGGAACTCTGTCACCCCACAGCTCGAGCTGAGCACTGGGGCAGGACAGCCAGAGTGGTGTTGGGATCACAGTCACGGAACATTCTGAGTTGGAAGGGACCCCTGAGGGTCACCGAGTACAGTTCTTGGGTCAATGGCCCCTATGGGGATGGAACCCACAAGCCTGGCATTGTAAGCACCAGGCTCTGAAGAACTGAGCTACTTTGGGGTCAGCTCACTCTGGGGTTTTAAGACGTGACTGGCGTTGTGATCTGGTCTTGGTTTTGGCCATGCTTTGAGCAGGAGGTAAAACAATCCAATCTACTTTTCAACCCAATTGTGTGATTTTCCCTTCTGCCTGTTGCTCCTGGCTGCAGCACCATTCCACTGCCCTGTGTAATTTCAGGTCAGGGAGCATTTGTACACCAAACCCTGGCTAGACTGTCTGGAGGATGTGCCTGGGGAAACACAGCATTCAGAGGGTGGGATGGGGTTTTTACTGCAGTCAGCCCTGGCTGTGTGCTGTCAGACTGGAGGGCAGGAAGAGTGAGTGTGGGAGTGTTTGCAGGCTGACTCACGGCCCTGCCTGCTTATTCACCAGCCGAATCGCGCCGGTGACTTGGGTACAGCAGCCTGCCCTGTGCGTGTGAGCTGCTCCCCGGCTGCTGGTGACAAGTGCTTCTGATCATCTCTCTGACCGTGCTGGCCTTAGGACAGCAGTGCAGCAGCTGGGATGTGTCTTATCTGCCTGGTGTTTACATCTGTGCGATTCTCAATTACCTTTTCCTGAATTTCTCCACATGTAAAAAGTGTAACTTGTATGCACTCGTGTCCTGTTGTCTGCAATACAAGGTTTTATCCTTTTCTCTTCTTCCTATATCTGGGCACTTAAGATGGGTCGAGGTGGAACTGTGTTGACTGGATTGCAGGCTTCATTTTCTGCAGTGCTGCTGGCAGAGCAACAAATGCTGCAAGGGCAGGGAGGGTCATGTCCCTTTCCCCAGGAACAAGCTGGTGAAGCAGCTCAGCAAAGACTTTGTTTTCATGGGTCAGGCTTAGCAGGGTGTCGAAGGGGGTGTGCTTGACCTTGCTTTTGGGAGACAGAGCTGCCACACAGTAACAGCCACAGGAAGAGAGCTGGGGTACTGAACTGTCATACCCCACGGGGCAGTATTTCCATGCTCATATTGAATTCCTGTGCCTGTAAGAGGGCCTTTTAAAGGAAATGTTTTGCTCAGCAAAGCTAACCAAGAAGCAAAATAGCTCATGCTACAATGGTACCATAGCACCCTAACCCAAGACCTAACCTGCAGTGAAGCAGGTTGAGCTGGAAGGGCCTTCAGTCCCTGCTGAGGAGATGCAAAGCTGTTCCTTGGAAACTCATTTCCTGAGTCAGAGACAGAGATGAGTTGGTGTGTGGTCACCTGGGCAGCTCACCTGGTGGCACAGACACGTCATGGTGCATCAGCTCCTCACTAGCTTCCTGACAGTCCTGTGCTCTTCCTCTGCTCAGGAGCACTTACTCGTTTTGTTTTCTGTTTCAGGATTTTGTGCTCCTGCTCTCCAATGCAAGAACCATTGGAACCGGCTGCACTTCGGACAATGAGCCAGAGTCACCGTGGGCTTGGAAAGGTGCTGGGTGCACAGAGAGCAAAAGAAATGGGACATGATGTCACTGAAGTGAGTGGGCAGGCGGTCCGGGTAAGCAGAGTTTGTTTGGAAGAAGTCTAGTGCTCTGCAATTAGAGCAATTCCCTTAGAAACAGAGTTCACTTGGGAGCTCATCAGCAAGGATCAGTGTGCCAGTGATGTCTGTCCCCTTCAGGTCTGTGTTGCCATCTCAGCATGTGCTCTCAGCACCTTCCCATTTCCCTGCCTGCCCCCTGAGTGCTTCCTCAGGCTGGAAGCATGGCAAATGGCAGTGGGGTCCCCACAGTGTGACTGGGAGAGGTGAGCAGTGTGCACCCCTGAGTTTGCTGTTTTGTCCCGTTCATTTTGGAGTGGCTTTGCAGGGCAAGGTTGGCCCCAGGCAGGAGTTACAGAGACAGCACAGCCACTCTGAGCTGGAAACATGGCAACTGTTCCTCAGTGCTGTCTGTCCTTATCTACAGGAAGTGGGCAATAACCCCCATAAATCCCGTCCTATATATCAAACCCTCCCGAGCTCAGCTCTCGTGAGCCACGTCACGATCCCGGGTGAGCTGCAGGGAAATGTACAGCTGAGTCACCAGCAGGGAGTCAGCACCTTGCAGCCTCAGAGGAGCTGTTTGTGCCTACACATCAGCCTGCTCTGTCCTTGTCTTCAGACACACTGTGCACACCTTCCCAGATAGGCAGGTGACACCAGTGCCAGGTGTGGCATTGGGTGTGCACATCACTAACACGCTTGAGTGAGGATGCTGAGGGGGCTGGTGCTGTCTGAGGGATCAACAAGAGCATGGCCCCTAGAGATTGCTAGCCAGCGTGGGCATGTGTTAGCAGCTGTGGCACTGCTTCCTTGCAGCCAGGGCAGCGAACCTTGGGGGTTAGTATGCACTTTTCCAGTTTATACTGGAGTGTCCCAGTGTGATCACTGAGGGAAAGGAGTGCGTGGAGGGAGGTGTGGAGTGTAACGCTGCATGCTGGCAGCGCCGGGAAACTGAGACTGAACAGCACCCCGAGGGTCTGGAAACATCACCCAAATTCACCTGTAACTGGAAGCCAACATACAAATCATGTCAGTCTTCTTTGGGGCCTGGGCTAGGGTTCTTCCCCTGTCCAGCCTTACAGAAATAATGTGCCCACTCTGCTGCTGTGTGGTGAGAGACAGTTCCCATTTTCGGGTAGAGATTTTGGGGGTGTGCAATAGGAAGGCTCAGCTTTCTGTGCCTCATTTGAAAAGTTCCTAGTCATCCTAGGCATAAGATGCATCACAAGAGACACCAAACAGAACACTAGCAACACCAAAATGAAACCCAAGCAAAACAGGAAAAAACCTCCAAGCCAGTTTTTCAGCTGTTGTGCTGGGGGAATTTTCATTCAGCATCTTGTAGGCAGTGTTTCACGTCTTGCAGTATGAAAGTTACTGAATGTAGCTCATCAAGGCAGAATGCTGTGATATAATTTAGAAGCTCATTAGAGATCATAATCACAGTGACAGATGTTGGTGGGAAGTAGGAACTATCACAAAGAGAAATAGAGAGCTGTTTGTCATGAGAGTACTAGATCATGTGGGGGCAACATTTTCTGAGATATCTAAGGGATTTGATTATCACTTGGAGGTTTCCATCTAGGTTTCTTAGTGTATAAATCGCTTGGAAAAAAAGGCGCTCAGATATTGAAAGGCCTTTTCAAGACTTTGCTTGTTAGAGTCATAAATTGAAAGCGTGTCTGCTAACCCACGTTGGAGCAGGGCACGCCCTTCTCTTGAGCGAGCTGTGCATCCCACAGCATGTCTGAGTGCCAAATGCTGTGAGCTGGGAGAGCTGTGCCTAGGGAAGGAGCAGCGGAAGCAGCTGAAATGTGCTGGTAGCTGGAGCACGGGCTGGTGGCAGAGAAAAGGGCTTTGAAGGCTGGCCAAAAGGTGTTACTTGGCCTGTTAGTGGGGTAAGCGTGAAATCATCTCCAGATTTGGAGATGTGCCCTCTTCCTTTGTGGCACCCACTTCCTCTGGGTTGCACCATCAGGACTGAGACAGACTGTGCAGATCCTGTGCACGAGGAGTGACTCGGATGTGGCTGCCAGCGTGAGGGCAGCTCCGTGGGCACGGAGCGGAAATCCTGCTCTGCGTGGCAGGTCCTGGTGCAGTGGGGCTGGAGGCCCATTGCTATGGCTCCTGTGTGATCTGGGAGCACAGGGATGGAAAGGGGGCTTTGGGAAGTGGAACTGCAGGGCCTCGGTAGTGCAAGTAGGTTAACAGAATCGTCATTGCACTTTGCTGGCATGAGGGCTCACTAGGGTGTGAAGTCACCTGATGGAAGCATTGCCCAATAACAAATCTCCTAGCAGAAAATGAGCTTTTGTTGCTGCAGTGCTGTTCTTCTGAGGTGTTCCGTCTGCTTTACAAAGAGTGTCTGACTGAGCCCAGCAACGCTTCTGTGAGAACAGCATCTCTAGTGACAGCTTCCAGCTGTCTAGCAGATGAGAGCACCCAGGTGTCATGGCAAACAGGGAGGGAATTACAGCCATCCCATTTTACTGACAGAGGGATGCCATTTCAAGACAAGAAGGGACCACCTAGTTGGTCTGTTTGACAGCTGAATGTCCTTAAGTAAGCACTGAAAATGATACTGAGCGTGTTCTAAGCTCATACAAGCAAATATAAGAGAATGAGTCCAAATAGTTTGATTTCTTTTACCTTTGGAATGTGGGGCTAAGCAATTTTAGATGTTTAAAAAGAGGAGAGTCCAGCAGGGCCACCTCGGGGCTCGGCCTGGCACGGCTGCCCCGGCCCTTGGTGGCCCTGGCAGGGCAGGAGGGGCTGCCATGTGCCACAGGGCACAGAATGCAGTCAGAGCCCTGAGCTGGTGCTGTGGCACAGATGATCTCCATAAACTGTGATGACATTAATCTAATGTATGCGTTCTCCTACGAATGTGAATACCAACAAATAACAAATCCCATGCAAATCAGGCGCTCGCGCAGTATGTGCGAGTGCCTGAACATCTGAGGACTCAAATATTATATCAGAAGTTGTTCTCAGACGCGCCTGTTCCAAAATTTGCTGTTACATCGCCCTTCTGTGTTCCCATGGGAACTCTCAGGTGAGGGACAGATGTGCCTCCTGCTCCCCTTCAGCTAAAAGAGGTTGGTGAAGTAAAACCTGGCTTCCCTGCTGGATTCCTCGTCCTTCCCCAGGCCTGCAGCCCCTTCAGATGCCTGGCTGCCCGCACAGGCTCCCCCAGCCTCTGCGGTTTCCCTCTGGGGTGGGGGAAAGGTGGATGTTAAGCGCTCCTCAGAAGAGGAAGCGGTACCCTCTGCCAACTGGCAAAGAGCAAGTGCTGGCACTAACTGCAGGAGAGAAATTATTCACTCGTTCTGCAGGAGCATGTACTGGGAATCCCTCTTGCAGCCCTTGCCTGGCTGCTCCAGCTGTGCCTGCTGCAGCCCAGGTGCCTGAAGGGAGTTGGGGGTGTCCCCAGGGGGAATCTCTGGGGTGAGAAAGCTTTGCCTCTCTCAGCCGAACAGAGAGGGGAGCAGAGAGCAACTGAGAGCTGTGCCAGAGTCTGCGGGAAGGGAAGGAGAGAGTGAGTGTGCTGCCCTGGAGTCGGCAGCATGGGGTATGCAGGCTGGGGCAGGACAACAAAAAGGTAGGAACAAGTGTGCAAGAACACCAAGTGTAAAACCCCACAGTCCGTGTTTTGGGGATGGTTTTTTTTTTTAGCTGCTGGGCAAAGCTCAAGAGTTTCAAAATTGTGCTGGATCTCATGAAATGAAGTCTGATGGATTCAGCAGGGCTCATAGAAACACTCCAAGAAGAACAGGGGGAAAATAACCCAGCAGTTCATGTATGGGCAGTCAGAGGTGATGTGATCTGGGTGGAGGGATTGGTGTGCAGAGGCACGGGCGTTAATGAAAACAAGTAATAGGGGAGGCAGAAATGCCCAATTGCTCGGACTGTTCTTTCATCCTGAAACCACCGCTGCTTGTGCAATCAAGACAGGGGATTCAGGAGAAGGGAGCAAGTTTGTCCAGGGGTTATATCCCACATGAAGACTGCCCTCCTTTGAAAGTGGCCAGGTTTTGTGGTGGCCCAGGGAGACTGCTGGTAGGACCTGCCCTGGCAGTGGCAGTGGGAGCTTGCCCAGCTCCAGGAAGGGGGTGCCATCAGAGCACAGCAGTACAGCTTGGAGGGGCAGTTGGCTCTTCTCTGCCATCCAGAGCTCACAGATGTGATGGACAATGTACCATGAGACCCCTTCCAGCCTGCCCCTCACTATCCCCTCTGGGCTGCTCAGAGGGTTCCAGGGAACTGATGACTTGTGTGCTGAGAGAAAATAATCTGGTGTCTCATAGGCAGTGGCAAATGGTGTGGGCTGAGATCACATTTACTCTTAGCTGAAGCCTGCAAGTATTCCATGCATAGCCCCCCTTAATGAAAAGCCTCAACCTCTGCCAGCAGGTTAAGAGTTAGGGCCAGCAACCCCTGGCACGTCGATAAATCTTGGTGGTGAGCTCATTATGTCCCCAGCGTGCTCGTTGAGGAGGGATTCACAGGAGGTAATGCAGGGATGACCTTTGCTCTGCCATAAACGCGGCTGCACGTGAAGCAGCTCCATCAGCAGGCTCTGTTTTCAGCTCCTTCACTCGGGGCACTGCAGAATCACGGTGCCAGCTGCTTGCCTTTCCCTGTGCCCTCCTTTCAGGTGGCTTATCCCAGGCCTCCCTTTTCTGACCCTGTGGGACTGCTTTTCCCCATCCCCTTGGCTTCCAACATACTTTGTAATTTTGGCAATGTTGATTTTTACTGCAGTAAGGGGAAAATGTGGCCTTTTTTGATAGCCAGATTGCATGTTTGTTTGTTCTTTTATTTTTGGCTTCTTAGAGCTTTTTGCCACTTTTCACTTTCTAATTGTCTCTCTTTCTAATCCAGGCGCTTATGCTCAAAGCCAACATTTCTTATGGCAATTTTTTATCACCTGCTGGCTAGAACAGAATAGAAGAAAAAACCAGATTCTGGCTGAAGGGGCTACAAAAGTAAGAAAACATAAAGTCTTCTTATAAGGATTTCTTCTGTGATAGAATATAAAAAAAAACACAGTGTTTAGAGGTGAAAGACCTGGCTGCATGCAGAGGTCTGGTTTAAGCTTTAGAACAGAGTATCTCTGTAACTTGAGAGGAGGAAAGTGGGATCCCGGTTTATGTCACAGGGGAAAAAAACTGCCAAAAAGGAAATGCTTGGGCACCCAGATGGTTTGCAGCTCAGGATAATGCTTTGGGGGCTGGCAGGAGACAGGAGGTAATGAGCAGGTGTGATGTGCAAGGGAAGTCAAGCAGAGGCGGTGGTGGGCACGGGGCCCTGGTGGGAGAGGTTGTGCTTGCTGAAATGGGCTGCTGCAGTGCAAGACTGGCAAAGAAAGGAGCAGCAGTCCTCAGTCTCTTGGGAAAAAGGCACCTCTGTGTCTTGAATAACACGGTCATGTCTGGACATGCCTGATTTTTTTCAGACCCTGTAGGGTGACAGTACTTTGCTGAGATGGTGCAGGGAGCCATGGGTTCATTGCTGTTTCTGCCAACATTAGTTAAGCAATAGACTGGGAAACTTCCGTGTTCCTTGGGGGCAGTGGTATCTGTCCCCTCCTGCTGAGCTTTACCTGTTCCCTTGGTGTCACCAGGAGCTGTGGGATGCTGAGCACTGGCTCTGGGGGTGGACAGGAGCCCTGCTTGCAAGGCAGGAGTGAGCTGCAGAGGACCTGGGAATGGGCTTGGTCACTCCTGCAATTTCAGTCTCTGTGAACACTGGGAAACCAAAAGACGGAGGCAATGGTGGCAACAGGTAATGTTACCATGTTTGTTGTGAATGGGGAGACTTAATGCCAAATAGCAACGTTTGGGAATCCCTGAGCACAGCAAGCTCCCAGACAGAGATGACAAGGTCCCTGTGGGTGAGGGGAGCACCGAAGTATTGCTGTCAGAGGTGGTTAATGGAACTGGGGGTTGGTTCCTGTTTATCTGGCTCTGGAAGGTAGGGCTTCTGCCTTGGCTGGTGGGCTCTGAGGCCTTTAGTGATGCACAAGTGCTCCACGTGAGCCCTGTGCACTGCCCCAACACCTCAGTGTTGGGTGCCAGCCCTTCTGGGAACGAGCTCCCAGCCGCAGACCATCCCCTTTGTCCGTGGCTGCTGGCCTAGTCCTGGCTCAGCAGGACCCAGCCCAGGCCAGGGTTTGGCAGCCACCATCCACCTTGGACCACGCGTCTGGAATCCTCTCTTTCCATCCCAGCTATTGTTTCTGAGGGCCTGTGTACAAAGGCTGTGTGTGCCTGCTTGCTTTCCAGTAGCCCTGAGCAGGGCCAACCCACCCGTGTTCCCTGGGAGGTTATTCCTGGCTGAACAAGCTTTACTCCATGCAACTGATCTGCTTAAGTGCACTTCCCTTCCTTGCCTTCACTCCACTAGTCAGGCTGCAGAGAGAAGGTCTGTCTTTGTTCTGATGTGAGACCCTTGCGTAGGTACACAATCTTCCCCGTGGTGGATGCTTTCAAATAGATAAAGTGCCTTTTCTGAATTGCCATTTAGATTGATTTTGATAGAGAGGATGGCGGAATCATACACAGAAGAAAAAAAAATCTTTAAAAATGAGAACAGAAGCAAATATAGTTTAGTAGTATACTCGTTACAGAATGAACAGCATATTGTATGTGCTGTGTTAGAGGTATGTTATGAATAACAAAAGCACTGGAGCATTTACATATTTGTTTTCAGAAATCCTGGCAGTTGGATTTCACCATTCTGCGCCTCTTTGCCAGAATCACTAAACAGTGGTACATATGGCTTCTGAAGTACCATATGCCGTGGAAAACGTTAGCTGATGCCTATACTGATGCGACACGCTATAGTCTTTATTTAGATTTTTTTGCAGTTTTGAACAAAGAATATTAGATCATGCAAAACATTGTGCAAGCAGTATGGAGTCGTACATACAGGAAAACATAATGCATTGTGCCCAGAGAAAAGGCAGCTAAGAAAAGGAGAAGAAAGGGCGGTGTTGGGAATTAGAATGTGCACGTGCCAAGAAAGGCATCAAAGGGTGGGACACGGCTTTGTGCGGCCAAGGCAGGAGGTTTTGCTGTGCTTGAGACACAGGCAAGAGCTGGAGCAGCTCTGTGGATGTGCACGCTTTCAATCAGGTCCTGTTTCTAAGAGATGCTCCCTGTTACACAAAGTACCACTCAGGCTTAAATCTAAGTACATGCTTGAAATCCTCAGATAGCAAAGGAAACCACGTGCATGAGTGCTCTCCTAGAGACCTCCGTGTATAACCGGGGATAACCGCTCTCTCTCCCATATCCTCGGCTGAAAGTAATGATGATGAGCACCGTGAGTTTTGCGAGGAGCATCTTGAAAACAAAACAAAATACAGATTCCAGCGGAGCAACCGCAAAGCCCGAGCTGACATTAAGAAGCGGATCCAGGCTTTTGCTTTGACACTTTTTTGAAGCACTTTTTCCCCCAGCTTCATCTGACCTCACCATTACTGCCCTGACAACGCTGTGGGTGGGGCCGTCAGGAGCACCGGAGGAGAAGGTAACACTGAGGGGAAGGAGAGCAGGGAGGTGTTTCTTGGCACCACGGCTCCCTGCCCAAGCACTGCCCCGCTCTCCCCTTTCCCTTTTCTTCTGGCTCCTCTGTGTGCAGACCACTGCTCCGTCCGTGAACACTTAATAGGCTTAACTTTAAGCACTGGGGTAGATCCAGTGGGATTACACATGTATTTAAACGAAGGTATCACGTTTGGAGAGGCAGGAGAAGCACCTCATCTCTGTCTCTTGATTTGACTCCTGCTCTTAAAGCCACCCAGTTCTAGTGTCTGAGGATGGCAGGTGATGGGGTTCACACAGCCTCTTCCAGAAGCGTGTTGGGGTGTATGTGGTACAGCGGGTGTGGCACAAAAAGGAAATTGGGGGAATCTCTTAAAACGTGCAGACATTCATTGATGGAGGCCGAGCAAGTAACCAGGACAGAAACAAGTCCAGCGCAGAAACAGAAGGTGGCTAAGGCTCGGTCCCCAATGCAGCCGGAGCAGAACGACTTCCTGGGGAGGTGAGAGCAGAAGGAAAGGGCTCACAGCTGAGCAGTGCCACAGATGGCCAGGCACAGCACGTCAGGGAAGAGCACGTGTGGTGTCAGAGCTGGGCTCCGCCGTGGGACAGTTGTGCTGGCCTGGGCCAGCTCGGTGTACATGGGCATTTCATAGCACACAGAGAGGCCACTGCTGGGGGACAAGCCTGACATTCCCTGCCTGGCTGAAAAGAAGCATGAAGGTACTGCAAGCTGCCAGTGGTCTTGCAAAAGTACTGGAACATTTAACAAACTGAGGCTGTCACAGGAATTATCTGTGAGGCAAGAGCTCTGTGTGTGTATGTAGGTAGGTAGCATCTCACACATTTTATGAACCACTACCTGAATGGATGTAAATGGAAATAGAATGGAAGCTAAGGCAAAACAGGGCTGAGCATCTATTTGAGGTTGCCTCCCAGGCTCCTTGGAAAGCACATAGTGGCTCGAATTCAAGCTTCATTATGTGGTTGTAAATTTATTAAATTAGTAAGAGGAGAAGAGTAACATCCTTAGATCTATATCTCCAATCAAGGTGTTTTAATTCCTTTGTAGGAGCAAGTACCTTCCCAGAGCTTCTGAGCACAGGAAAATGGAGCCTGTCTTCCTGGAGAACGATGTTTGTAGCAGTGCCAAGCAGATGCTCCTTCCTTCCACCTCTGGTCTCCACATGTCCCATAGGGAAGGGCGCTGAGTTCCTAGCCTGCCCTGGGTGTGCAGCTGCCCCTTTGGGCTGTGAACCAAGCTGTCAGGACCAGCGCTGAGCCCACTATGTCACGAGCAGGGCAGCTGTCCAGGCTGCAGCAGGTAGAGCCGCAGAGGGGATGTCTGTGTGTGCCAGGCTGCCCCCTGAGCAGGTCAGCGCAGCTCCCTCACCTGGCCTGGCCGCTTCTCCCAGCTCTCCTGGCATCAATCTGCCTGCCTTGTTCTGGGTGCTCTCCATGAGCACCAGCCGCCCATTTGCTGCATTAGCCTCATTATGTTTCCTTTCCACAGAGCGTCCACCGCTGTCTGCCTTGTGGTTTGGAGAAGGGTTAACGCTTTCCCCTCCCAAACCTCAGCTCACCAGCGCATCTCCCTTGTGCTGCAATTATTGAATGACACTTCACAACTTCATCACTTCTCCTGCTACATCTGCTTGCTGATCCCCTGTGCAACCTCGCTCGCATCCCAAACATCTAAATGCATTGTTTCCTCTGTTTCTCCTGCCAGCATGGAAAGGAGCCATCCCTGAAGCAGGATTGCCTTTGAGCTGGCAGCAGACGAGTGATTGGCATTGGGCAGCACTGCTGAGACTCTGGCAGGCCGTTTAGCAGAGAACCTTGGCTAATGAATGTCATCCACACCTAGCAGATGTGCCACTGCCTGCCATGCCAGATTTTTGACATAATACAGGGCTGCTGGACAGCACAGTGCTCGGGAGAAGGCAGGGAGCGACTCGTGCCTTCAGTGTGGCGTTCGGTCCCGCTCGTGCTCTGCAAGAAGAACGAAAGCTGCGGGGGGGAGGGAGGCACATCCACGTCTCCTGCTCCTCGGCCCTGCTCTTGTCGGTGCGTAAATTCCGTTTGTGTTGTTCTCACTCGTGTGCCAGGGAATCTTAAAATGAAAACCCACCGCCTATTTTTTTTTTTTTTTTTTTTTTTTTTTTTGTTTGTTTTGATTTTTTTGATCCCCTATGCTTCGAGCCTCGACTCCTGCTGGGCCTTTCAGCCTCCCGCCGGGTCCCAAGACAGGGGGCTCAGTGCCCCCGGGGCGCTGGGATGGCTGCGGGCAGGTGCCTGGCACCTGCATCTCGCCGCCGGCAGCATCCCGGGCTTCGTCTTTCCTCTCCTGCCCTCCATCGGAGGGAAGCAGCATTCGCCGGGCACAGCGGGGGGCCAGGGGGAGACCGGTCCCCCGTGCGGCCCGAGCCCCTCCGGGTCTGCGGGACTCCCCCTCACCCCGCCCGGGCGCGGGAGTGGGGACGGGGCCGCCTCCTAATCCCGGCCTAATCCCGGAGAGCGGCAGCAGAGCGGGCGGCCGCTAATCCCGGCCCGCCGCCGCTAATCCCGGCCCGTGGCCGTGGGTCCCTGTCTGTGTCCCCGCGGGCTGGGGGCGATGTCCCCTCCCCAGAGCGTGCAGTGGGGTCCTGGCTCGAGCCCCCGGCTCTCAGGGGCCGTAATTCGGCTAATGACCTGACTCGGTCATTAACCCGCTGTTTGCCGGGCGGGCGGCAGCGCAGGAATAGGCGGGGGCCGCTCTCGGGTGGGCGCTGCACGCCCGCTGCTCCTGCAGCCCCTCCCAGGCCTTTGCACCCCCTCTCCGGTCCGCCACCCTCCCGCCTCCCCGCGGCTTTTTTGGGGTGACATCGCTGCCGGCTTTTCCCGTGCTCCCGGGAGCAGCGAGGAGGGCGTCCCCGCGAACCCCTTCCGGGGGGGCAGCTGCGGGCCCAGTCCTGCATCACGGGGAGCTCCGGGGGTGGCTGGGGCTCGTTCCCTCCCAGCCGGCTGGAAGCCAAGTTCAGTGCGGCGTGCCCGGGCCGGGGGTCGGCCCCGGGAATCTCGTAGCCCGAGCAGCACTGCTCCGCCTCGCTGGCTGCGGGAGCTCGGGCGCCGATGCACCATTTAACGCAGGTCGCTCTGCCGCTCTCCCCGGTTTTTTTGCTCGGCCTCTTTATCTTTCAATTGCAAAGCAATTAAAGGTCTGTATGAATCTGCGAGAATCCCTCCCCGCGGGGCCCTCTGATGCCCGCTATATTGCCCTTTAGATGCCTCTTCCTTTTTTTGTTTTACAATTGTTGTATCAATATAATGCTTCCTTTCTTCCTCTGTCTCTATAGATACAGATATACAAGGCAAACCAAAGGTTTCGGCTGCTATTCAGTGCCTCCTCATTTGTCCCAGAGCCGTAACAGTGGTGCCCTTTCTCTTCTGGCTGCTTTCCCCTGCTTCTGGAGCAGCAGTTATGGGAGAAGCAGATGGCTACTGATTGGGTGAGCTTTGTGGCTTTAATACTGAATACTTTATGGAAAAGGACTTTATCATGCTTGGTTGGTCAGAGGAACAACGGGATGAGATTTATGACTAGAGAAAATAAATCTTTTTAAGTTTCAAGCTCCTTCACACACCCCACGTCAAGTTGCTGCAGCAGAGCTGGAGCTGAAATCCTCTGCATCTTTATTTTTTCCCTCCCCCCCGCCCCGTCTGTCCGTCCTTTCACTGCTCTCCCCACCCCCTCTGCGCCAGGGTTTAGGAAACCTCTACTAACTTTAGGGACTGCCAGTTGCTGGAGAAGGCAGGGCCCACAGACCCCCCAGGCAGCGCCAGGGAGAGAGGGGCCATCCCCGCATGAGGGCTATTCACCTGACGGGAATGTGCTGCGCACTCAGCTCCTGCCAGAGCTCGGCCACGCGGAGCTCGGCGGCCACCCAGGGTCCGCTGGGCAGCTCAGGGTGACGTCCTCGCGGGCCCGACAGCACAGAGCTGCTGTGCTCACCAAAGAGACGTCCGGGCCACCGCTCTGACCTCGGAGCTCCCGAGGGCGGAGCTGGAGCCCAGCGCTGCCCGGCCCCAGGCGCCCCACGCCGGGCAGCGCCGGGCCGAGGGCTCTGGGACCGTCCCTGGGGGCCCGCGCTCTGCGCTGGCCTCCAGCTGCAGCGTGCCCTCTGCCCGGCCTGACACCGAGCCAGGGCCAGCGTGGGACATGATGCTGGCACACAGGGACATAACGGCTCGAGGGTGTACAGGAGGCGCAGGCGGATTTCAGTCCCGCAGGGATTCCCCTTCTTCCATTTCTCTCCCTTTTCTCTCCTTCGTAGCCAATCATGTCTTCTGTCAGGCTGGTAAACGTTTGAAGGAAGGTGAAGCTAGGTGAAAGCTTTCCAGGTTTTAAACCTCGATGCTGCTGTCGGGCCAAGTAAGGAGGGGAAGCAGAAAGCCTGAGAAAAATAATTTTGAGGTAGAAAGTCAGCAGTGATACTGGGCTGTGTAGAAACCGTTTAACCAGTCACCTGTATTAGGTTTGGTGGCCTAGGTTTTGGTCAGTAATAAAAAAATATCTGGGACCCTTTGGTGAATATGCAAACCAGTATTTCTAACCGGACTCTGCATTTGCTCAGGAGAAAATAGAGGGAAGTTCGGGCACCATCAGGGATGAGGAAAGAGCCAAGATGCCTATGGTGTGTCTGAACCACAAGAATGCAGGTAGGGAAGGTATGTCGGGTTCCTGGGAGCAGGAGCTTTTGCTGCTTGGGGTGAACCGCAGCTAAAGCTGCTATCCCTTTATGGGGATTTGTGGTTTTGTGGCAAGGTGGTGACCTGACCCGGGAATCCAGCATTGGTGAGGTGGGGCCGAAGGGTCGGAGGGAATAGGAAGGGACAGGCACCCAGGTGTGTTTGGGAGCTGGGCTGCAAACAAGACAGAACGCTCCTGGTGTGCCTCGGCCCTGGCAAGGATCTGGAGGAAGGCAAACACTCACCTGGTTGTGGATCTGAGGACTCTCAGTGCATCCCCGTGCTGCTCGGCAGAATCAGCAGTGGTAGAAGCACTGCTCATGTCTGTAGCATGGTGGGATTTCTCGGGCACCCCAGCACAGGGCTTCCCCAGGAAAGGAGCCATCCACGAGCCTGCTGACAGGCTGGAAGGATGATTTCAGTCATTCAGCTGAGGCCCCGATTTATTTCCACTACAGAGGCCTGTCTGTCTCCAGGGAAGGGAACCATTCTGGCTGCATTTCTCCAGGCACCAGGAAAGCTTGTGGCTCCGCATTTCATTTTGAGTGGATTTTCCTTTCCACCTGGTGTGCATCTCCGGGGCACCGCAGCTGGCCCCGGCCCTGAGAGCAGCAGGCAGAGAGGGTGGCAAGGCAGTTCCGAGCATCCCTTCGTACGCCCTCCCCACGGTGCCCTGGCCCCGCAGAGGTGAGTGTGGCTGGGGATTCCTGTGTTCTCTGGGTGATTTCATTTTATGAGTGACTTTATTGCAGTCACCTGGGAGCTGGCTCTCAGCTGTGTGTGTGTGTGTCCTCACAGGAATAACCACACACCCGTAGGCCTGGTGCATGACACGACTCAGGCAGTGTCTCCCAAAGGATGCTGGAGTGTTTCTGGGCGCAGGTTGAGCAGCCTTTCCTGGTCCCTCTGCTCTCCCTTTCCCGTGTGAACGTCAGGGACGAAAGAGAATAGTGACACCCCCGGGAGCAGGTCCTGTGTCCCTTTCAGCCGTCCCCACGATAACTAATCGTGGGCAGAAGATGGTTATCACGGTGGTTAGTGATAACGGTGTCCAAGCATCCCGGCATCCCCACCACACCATCCCTTCGGTCCTGCGGCCGCCTGGATCCCCTCCGGCCAGGGAGCAGCCGACCCCGGGCCTTGGTGCCCGTCGGGGCTGGCTTCTGTGGGAGTTTGGCTCGCGAGCCAAGCCCCTTCTGAGCTCAGCTCTGGGGCTCGCCGGCTGGTCCTGGGGCTTCCTTTCCCTGGCCCGGGAGCTGCTTGTGCCGTCCAGGGCGGAGCAGGGGCTGTGATTTTGGAGGGCGGGGAGCGGCGGGGGTTTGCCGGCTGCGGGCATCCCCGGGAAAACTGCCGGAACTCCCTAGCCCGGGTTGCCCCTGGCTCTCCGCAAGAGGTTTTCTGGAAAAATAAGCGAATAGAAAATCCGTGCATGTACCGAGCTAGGAGCGTGCGGCGGGCGGGAGGCGGCGGGCAGCGATGGCACGGCCCCGTGGGGTGACACTGCGCTCGCCGGCGGCGCGGCGGGGCCCGCATCGGGCCCGGCGCACCTGGCCCGTGTCCCCAAAATCCCGGCGAGGCATTTCCGCGGGGCCGGGAGAGCGCCCCCGGCACCGGGCTCTGCGGGGCTTGCGGTGGGCGCTGCCGGCGGAGGCATCCCCAGCAGAAACTCCAAAAGAAAGAGCCCGCATACAGCCCAGCGCCGTTCTGCCGGTCGAAGGACGCTGTTCCCTGGCACCCACTTCCAGACTGGCATCAGAGCCTGGATAAAAGCACAGACATTCCGCCGCGGTTCTTTCCAGTCCCAGAGAATTTCGGTAGCTTGGATCATGCCCAGGCGATCTCGAGATCGTCTATGTGCCGTGGTGTCCCTTAAAATTCTCGCGAATGAAATGAGCGCGTAGGTTTTCTTTCCCCCGACTAATGGCAGTCATTCGGACAATTTATATCTTACAGCGGGAGCTGCAACACCGGGGGGAAAAAAAATGGAAAAAGAAACAGAAATAGGAAAAAACAACCACCACGTTTGAAGCAGGAATTGACATACAAATTTTTACACACTCCCATATTTTTAATGTTATGAGAATCTCCGTTTTAGGAGACGCTGCCTTTTGTCGAATTAATAAGATAAATGTTGAAAGCATATTATATGCAGCCTTTAATCCTAATGCAAGGAAAATCGTAATTATGTGGAGGATAAGTGAATTTGAAAGCCAAACATCAGCCCACTCTCTGCAAACCCCGCTCCGTTCGCCCCTAGAAAATGCTTTGTCTTTCTCTCTTTTTTTTAAATTTTTTTTTTTTTATTATTTTATTTTAAGAGGTTTCATATTCTAATTTTAATTTTTTTTTTTTAATCTGTTTTATATCCGAAATGACGGCGATCAGGGAGGGACCGGTAAACACTTTTCCACGCGGTAAACCCCTTATTTCGGCACAGAGCATCTGCGCGTGTCTCTGTTCCCCGGAGCTGCGCGGGTGTCGGTGGATGCGGGAGGAGAGCCCACGGCCGCCCTCCCTCCCGCAATGGCCAGGGACGGGCGGGGGGCTCCGGCCGGGGCTGGGCCGTGCCCCGCTCCTGCGCCAGGGAGCGCGGGGCTGCCCGGTGCCGCTTCTCCGCACGCCGGGCCTCCTCCGGGCGCGGGCAGCGCAGGGCCGCTCGGCGGAGCCGGGCACGGCCATCGCCGCTTGGCTCCGTCCCGCACAGGAGGGTATTTTCCGCGGCTCCGCTTGCCCCTACCTGGCAGGTGCGGGGACCGGGCGGGAAGCGGCCGCCGCGGTCCCGGCGCCGGGCGGAGCGGCCGTCGGGCCCCCCCGCTGCCCGCCCCGCACCCCCGGCGGGCCGAAGCGGAGCCGCGGCCCCGAGCACGCCCGCTGCCCCGGCAGAAGGTCGCTGGGGGAACGCGCCCCGCGTTCCCCATCCCCTTCCCCGCTGGTGCCCGGTGGCGGCGGGTACAGGTGAGGGGCCGGCGGGCGGCAGGCGGGCAGCCCCGAAGGGGTTAACGGGAGGGACGTGGGCTGTCACGCGTCATTGGGCAGATTATGTGCAGCAAACAAAAAGTGTGTGTCTGCGTGCCAGCCCCTCACTGCACCGGGTCCGTCTGCACCGCGCGCCTCCCGCTCCGCCGCCCGCACGGCCCGGCCCGGCATGGAGCGGCGCTGAGAGCCCGAGGCAGCCAGCCCGGAGCCGCCTTTGTGCCACTGTCGGGGCGAGGATTATCCCCACCGTCCCTGGTGAGTGCCGGCGGAGGGGCCCCGCCGCCCCGGAGCGGGAACAATGCCGGGGATTGGCCGCGCTGCCGCCGGCCCTGGCCGGGCTGCGGGGACCGGCGGCGGAGCCCTCCGGGAGCGGCCCCGGCGCCGCCCGCCCCGGACAAAGGGCGGCCGGGCGAAGGCAGCGCCGCGGGGCCGGGGACGGCCCGGGGAGCCGGGGGGATGCGGGGCCGCGGGGAGCCGTACGGGGCCCGCCGCCGCCGGGGGAAAACTTCGGCGGGGGCCGCTCGCTGCCGGTGCTTTCGTTTGTCGAAATCGTTCCTTCGGGGAAGGGATGTGTCGGGCATCGGCGGAACGGGGAGGGCGCCGGGGAGGCGGCCGGAGCACCTTCTCCCCGGCCTCCGTTGCCGGGGAGGGACCGGGATCCCCGCCGCCGCTCCGGGGGCAGGGGGGGGTGGTGAAGTTTCCGGCCGTGCGGGAACCCGGCCGTACCCCGAAATCGGCGAGGGAGCGGCGGCGCGGCGGAGCCGTGCCCGGTGCGAGCGGCGGCAGCCGTAAGCAGGCGCACCGGGAGGAGCACCGGTCCTTTCCCGAGCCAGCCTTAAATGACGGATTTCGATGGCAGATGGGGCGGGGGGAGGCAGCCGTGCGCTGATCTGTTCGGGAAGGGCGAGGGCACCGCAGCCGGGCGCGATGCTCCCTCCCCGGCCTCGGCCCCGCACCCTGCCCACTCCCCGCTCCCCGCCAGCTGCCCGCAGCCCGGAACGCGCGGCAGCCGGGGCTCACCCCGCTCCATAAATAAGCGTGTCGAGGTAAAAATAATTACCTCTGCTTGCTGCTTTTAATTAAAGTCTCGGAGGGAAAGTGCTGGATTATGATAATGAGCAGCCATACGTTCCCCTTGTCGCGCGGAGCGGGAGGTGAGCTGACACGCAATCGGCGACAATGACAAGCCGCTGGAACCCACCCGCTCCCCCGGCATAGCCCGCAGCTCGGCCCGGCTCCCGGGCTTGGCGGAGCTCGGGACAATACGTGGCCGGTGGGATTCCCGGGTCCTGCCCAGAGCCAGCTCCGCCGCGATATCTAAAAAAATTAATCGGCGCGGCAGAGTCCCCGCACCTCGCCTCTGCTCGCAGGTCCTAGCCCGCTTTATTTTTTCTGGTTTGTTTTCAGACCGGAGAAACTGCTCGCCTGGTTTTTTTTTTTTTGTTTTGTTTTTGTTTTTGTTTTTTTTTTTGGTTTTTGGTTTTTGTTTTTTTTTTTTTTTTTTCCTATCTGTCCTTTTTTTTTTTTTTTTTTTTTTTTGGGGGGGGTGGGGGGGAGTTTTTTTCTTAATGTCTTATTTAACAATTCAAGCCGATTTTATTTTGTTTTCTGGGGCATCCCGGTGTACCGCTGAGCGGGACTCGCTGCGGTAACCACCCCTCTGTGCCTCTTTCTCCGCCCGCAGGGATGGAGGACGCCGGCGTCCAGCGGGGAATATGGGACGGGGATGCCAAGACGGTCCAGCAGTGCTTGACTGATATTTTTACCAGCGTTTACACTACCTGCGACATCCCGGAAAATGCCATTTTCGGCCCCTGCGTCCTAAGCCACACGTCCCTGTATGACAGCATCGCCTTTATCGCCCTCAAATCCACCGACAAGCGCACCGTCCCCTACATATTCCGGGTAAGAGCCGCTTGTCCCCGGGCCCAGCCGCCGGTGCCCGAACGCGTCCCCGGCGCGGATCGCGGGTCGGGCCGGGGACCCCGCCGCCGGGATGCTGTCCCGGAGGGCAGAGCCGCGGCTGTCCCCGAGGGCAGAGCCGCTGCCGCCGCTGCCTGGCCCCGTGCTGCCGGTCGGTGGGTCGGTCGGTCGGTCCTTCGGTCCGGTGGATTAACGCGGGCTTTCAGGTGGACACGTCGGCGGCCAACGGCTCGTCGGAGGGGCTGATGTGGCTGCGGCTGGTGCAGTCAGCGCGGGAGCGGGAGGAGCAGAACCTGGAGGCCTACATCAAGAGCGGGCAGCTCTTCTATCGCTCCCTACGCCGCATCGCCAAGGACGAGGAGCTGCTGGTGTGGTACGGGAAGGAGCTCACCGAGCTGCTGCTGCTCGGGCCGGCCCGGGCCCCCGCCCGCACCAACGGTGGGTGTCCCGGGCGGGAGGAAGGAGCGGGATCCCCGCCGCCGGGGGGAAGCGGGAGGCGGCGGTCGGCTCCGGGATCCCTCCCGCTCCCGATGCCCAGACTCTCGGCGGATATCCCGTCGGCAGCCCCGGCTCACGGTGCTCTCTCTCTCTCCTCTCTGTCTGTCTGTCGTGCCCGCCCGACGCAGGCTCGCCGCCCTTCGCCTGCCCCGAGTGCAGCCAGCGCTTCCAGTTCGAACTGCCCTTCGCCGCACACCTCCGGTTCCGCTGCCCCAAGAGGCTGCACGGCCCCGACATCGGCCCCGCCGCCGAGGCCGCAGGCGCCAAGGACGGCGCCGGCAAGGAGCAGGAGCCCGGCAAGTTCGGGAAACCCGGCGGGCCGCCGCACCATCCCTTCCCCGGGCCCGACGGCGGTCCCCGCCGCCAGCACGAAGCCCTCCACGGACTTCCACAACCTGGCGCGGGAGCTGGAGAACTCCCGCGGGGGGCGCGCCGGGTCCCCGGGCCGGCCGGCGCCACCCGAGGGCGGCCCCGAGGCGGCGGCCGGGAAGGCGAAGCGGCGCTTCCCCGAGGAGGAGGAGCGCGGGCCCGGCGCGGCGCGGGGCCGCTTCCCGGCCGAGCGGCCGGGGCTGCCCGCGGCGCCCAAGGAGGAGCCGGGCTGCGCCCCGCAGCAGCAGTACCGCGCCGCCGGCTCCTACTGCGGCCTGGAGGAGGGCGGCCGCCTCTTCGCGCCGCCCAGCCCGGAGACCGGCGAGGCCAAGCGCAGCGCCTTCGTGGAGGTGAAGAAGGCGGCCCGCGGCCCCGAGCCCGACGGCGGCCCCGAGGAGGGCCCGGAGCGCGGCTCCCCGGGCGCGGGCGGCGCGGAGCCGGGGCTGTGCCCCCGCGGCGGCGCGGGGGGCCCGCTGGCCGCCCGCCTGGACGGCGGCAGCCCGGCGCGGGGCAGCGCCTTCAGCACGGTGCCGCAGCTCGGGGCCGGCCCCGGGGGGCCCGGCGGCGGCGGCGGCGGAGCCGACGAGCGGAAAAGCGCCTTCTCGCAGCCCGCCCGCTCCTTCCCGCACGTCCCGCCGCTGGTGCTGGGGCCCAAGCTGGGCGCGCTGGGCGAGCCGTGCCCCGACGGCGCCGCCGCCCCCGGCCGCCTGTACGCCGCCGAGGCGCTGGCCGCCAAGCTGCCGGGCGGCGGGGAGGCGGCGGGCGGCGGCGGCGGCGGCGGGGGGCTGCCCAAGCAGAGCCCCTTCCTCTACACCACGGCCTTCTGGCCCAAGAGCTCGGCGGCGGCGGCGGTGGCGGCGGCGGCGGCGGGGCCGCTGCAGCTGCAGCTGCCGTCGGCGCTGACGCTGCTGCCGCCGTCCTTCACCTCGCTGTGCCTGCCGGCTCAGAACTGGTGCGCCAAGTGCAACGCGTCCTTCCGCATGACCTCGGACCTGGTCTACCACATGCGCTCCCACCACAAGAAGGAATACGCGCTGGAGCCCCTCGTCAAGCGCCGCCGCGAGGAGAAGCTCAAGTGCCCCATCTGCAACGAGTCCTTCCGCGAGCGCCACCACCTCTCCCGCCACATGACCTCCCACAACTAGCGGGGACAGCCCCGGGACCCGCCCGGGACCCCCGCGCGGGGAACACCGGGCCGCCCGCCTCTCCCACCCTTCCCCTTCGATGCACGCGTTTCCACTGTCCGGGGAGGGGCGGGGAGGGCAGCGGGTGAGGAGGAGGAGGTGAAGAAGAAGAAGCAGAAAAAATGAAGGTAAAAGTACAACAACAAAAAAAAAAAAAAAAAAAAAAAAAAAAAAAAAAAAAAAAAGAAAAAAAAAAGGAGAGAGAGAGAATCACCGGGAAAAAGAAAAAAAAAAAAATCTCAAATGACTTAAAAAATACATTTTTTAAAATGTCATATATTGCAACATATTGATGCATTTGTCATACGTTTCTACTTAAATTATTAAGCACTTATGGTTTAGATGTAATAATAATTCTATGTCAGGGTAAATTTTTATTTTGGATATGAAGCCGAGGGCGAGGGGAGCGCGGCGGGGCCGGCGGCCGGCGGGCCGGGGTCCTGCATGCACCGGGCGCTACCCCCGTCCGGCCCTGCCGCCCGCGCCCCTTCCCCCGAGTGTCACTGGTGCCCGTGGAATGGAGTCTCGCTAGTTCCGTGTTACTTTCCCTTTCCCGTTTGGGTTTGGTTGGTTTGTTTGTTTTTTTTTTTCCTCGCCCCTCTGGAAAAAAAAAGATTTATTAAACTTTATAGTTTATCCGGGTATGTTGGATGCTTTGACAATAAATGACTTTATTTTCTTCAAAGCAGCTGGACGTTAATCGATGCGGGGGAGTGGGCGGTGACGGAGGGGGGCCCCTCGGCTCGCGGGGGCGGCGGGGAATCGCGGACCAGCCCGGCCGCGCCGCCTCTCTGCGCGCCCCTTCCCTGCTCGCCCGCCTTCCCTCGGCCCCTCTGCTCTGGCGTCCGTCCGTCCTTTTTCCAAGCGTCTTTGCTCTTGTCCGGCATTTTATTCAGCCTTTATCCCTCTCCTTCATCCTTCCTTTCCTCTTCCTTTCTTGTTTTGGGTTGTCTTTAATTCCTCTCGTTTTGCCTTTCTTTTTCTTTTTGCCCGTCGTTCTTTTTCCTTCTCTATTTCTGTGTTTCGGTAATTTCCCACCTCACCTCTTCCTGCAGCCCGTATTGCCCCCCACCTTTGACAGGGCTATTGGTGGCCCCCGGCTCGTAGGGTGGGCACAGCCACGGAGGCTGCCCGGAGATTGTTGGGGGTGACGGGACCCAAGGACGCCCCCAGCCCGCTGTGTCTTAGGGTGGGGAGAGCTTGAAGGGGCCAGGGGTGGGTCCCCTCTGCGCTGGCATTAGTGGGCGGATGTCACGGCAGCCAGGCACGCAGGGAGGACCAGGAGAAGCGGGATACCCCCGGGCACGGCCCCGCAGCCCGCTCCGAAGGGCTGCACCCGCAGCGAGCGCGCTTAGCGCCAGCCCCGCGGGCTTCGCGGGCACCGGAGGGCGCTGGGGACGCAGCAGCCCACGGATGGGCACGAAACTCATCGCCACACTCGGGCCGCCGTCACCCTGGCTCCGAGGCTGTGCGTGGCAGCCCGCCACTGGCGGGGAGCAGATCCCAAAGCCGGAGCAGTGCGAGGCCGGGGCCCGCGGCAGAGCGTGAGAGCCCCACAGCGCCGCGTTAACGGGGTCCAGGTGCCACCGGCGTCTGCAGCCGTGAGCTTTGGGGTTTGCGGGAGTACCCGGACCTGCTGCAAAGCCTTTCCAGCGCCTGGGGAAGTGCCTGCGGCTGCACGTAGGATATCCCTGCCGCGGACAGTCCGGCTTTCCGCTGGTGTTTCTCACTCCCTCAGCGCGCTGACCCCGGCACGGCGCCCACAACCTCGAGCCGCGCCAGGAGCCGAAGGGACCCCTCAGCTCTCATTCCCTGCCTCAGCAGCACGCATAGCTTCACCTGCTGCCGTCAGTAGCGGGGACGAGGCGCTGATCATCCCGCGAATTTTCCTTCGAAGCGGTGCCAGCCCCGAGCGTCCCGGTCCTGAGGGTTCCCGGGATGCTGGACGGGCCGGGGGGATGCGGGCGGGTGCGGGGATGCCGGGGGCGGCAGAGGCGGGTGGGCACCGCCATCTAGCGGGGCCGCCGCGGGGCTAGCCGCACTGCCGGGGCCCCCCCCGGCTCCTTCCCGGGATGATGCTCCGCACTCCTCGCTTCTCCACAGCCGCGGGCCGGCTTCCAGGCTGGCTCCCTCCGGCCCCGGGCAGGCTCAGCCCGAGCGGCGGAGTTAGTTCCGCGCTCCCCGGCTCCCTGCGCTCGTCCTGCTGCTGCTGCTGGAGCGATGGTGCTTCCCTGCGCGAAGGTGCGCTTGGGAACCCAGCACACACCTGCAGCTTTCCGAATCCCTTCCGTATACCCCAAACATTTTATGGCCTTTCACAGCTGTGCAAGCCGTGCCCTGGCAGCGTCCTGCAGCACCTCGCTTTCTATGTGTTCCTTGTCACTCTCTCAGAAGGCACGGGGCTAAGCCCCAGGACTTCTCCCATCGGGTTTGGCTCAGCCTGCAGTCAGCTCCCTAAAAACACTGTCAGACAGGGCATGTGTGGTGCAGTGGGTGCCTGCACTGTTACTGCCACACAAAGCTCTCACTCTTTCTCTCTATAAAATCTATAGAGTAGCAGTCAGGAAATTTAATCCAGGACTTTGTTTTGGTGAAATCGGATGTCGAACTCCAAAGTGGTAAATCAAGCTCCAACTGATGCTTCCTGCACGAGCAGAACGTGCCATAATAAGGGCAGTCAGTGCCCATGAACCTGTGCAGTTGGGTGTTGTATGGGGGAGGCCCACAGCAGCTCCCCTTGGGCTATTTGGGCTCCGGGCTTGGCCACAGCAGGTCCCTCACTCCCCACAGCCATGCTGGCTCTCCTCAGGTCAGCATGAGCACCATGGCCACATATTGCTCCTTTGTCACTTTGTCAACATTGCTGCTACGTGGGAAATAGGGAGACAATCCCCTCTTTTTTTTTTTTTTTTTTTTCTATTTTTTTTTTCCCTCTTTTTCTTTTTTCCTGTTTTTTTCCTGGGTTTTTTTTTTTTTTTTGTTTAGGGGTTTTTTTTGTTGTTGTTGTTGTTTGTTTTTGTTTTTGTTTTTGTTTTCTCCTTTAACTGTCTTTCCCTGTCTGTGGTTGATGCTGTGCTGTGTCTGCACAGCACAGAGGCTGGCTGGGCTGTGGCATCTGCTGCTTCTCCCCCATCCAAGATCCTCAGCCGGTATCACAGCTCAGAAAATCCAGAGCTTGGACATCACATGGGCATTATTTCTCTGAGACAGAGCTGCTCCTGTAAGCTCCATCCCACCTATAGGTGGGCTGCACTGCAAACTGTAGCAATGACAGTAACTCAAAATCCTGATACGAATGCTGCTCCTGGGGAGCAGAGGGCAGCTTTGCTCCCACAGAGGTTTGTGTCTGAGGGTGCAGCAGTCGGGCAGCAGGGGCAGCAGACCCACAGCCTGTGCACCTTGGGGCTGGGGGCAGCTGGCTGCCTCAGGGCCTGGTCCTGCCCTGCCAAGGCCAGCAGCAGCTGTGCCTGCAGCTGCACACGGCAGCAGCTTTGGGAATGGATTAGCACCGGGGGCTGGACACCAGCACCTGAACTCCTGCTCGGCATGGGCACGGGCTGTGCAGCATGTCACAGGGATTCCCTTCCCTAGGCCTGGGAGAGCTCTTGCACAAGCAAGGCGTTTGTGATGCAACCTTTGAGCGTCCTTGCAGCGAGCCTGGGGGCGCCGTCCCAAAATCTTTGTGCTGGGTTTTGTGAGGGTGTGGGGCAGTGTGCTGGACAGAAGGAGGTCTGCTGCCCGGCCACTGGCTCTGTTTGCTGCCATTGAGGCTGAGCTCCGCCTTGTACCCTGCCTATCTCTAGCTAACTTCTAAGGGGTTCACATTGGAAAAGCAGCTGTTAGGGTTTCATTGCAATACCCAGCTCTTGAAACCGCGTTGTCCAGCTGCGGATGTCTAGGAAAGGCTGGAATAGTTCCCTTGTTTTGAAAATCATAGAGCTGAAAACAGTATTTCTTCTCCACTTTCCCTGCTGCTAAGGTCTGATTTGGAGTGGGGAAAGACCGGACCCAGTACAGAATGCACTGTTTGTGAGTTTAAAACAAATATACACAAAACCCAAAAATGCAGGGAGGAAGTTCCTGTGGGATACAGTGCTGTGTACAGATTCCAGAATGCTGGAATGGCTGGTGTGCTCTGAGCTTTATTTTAAAAATTTCAAAATTAATTCTGAGTTTTATATAAAAGATTGTACATTTTACTCGGTAAAATTTGTTTTATTTCATTATCCAGGCTTTTGGTGTGGCTTCTGAGTGATGTCAGTAGCATTCGTGCCCATGGAAACCATATTAACCACTTGCACCTGTGCTCCCCACAGCACAGGTAATAATCATCTGAATTAAATTCACCTGTGTAAGGCACGCCCTCCTGGTTCTATAAAACTTCCCGAGCAGCCTCAGTTCTTGCTGCTTCAGGAGTGGGGGTGCTTCCGGAAGGGTCTGCAGGGTGACCTGGCGATTGGCAGCCTCCATTCAGCTGTGCTGAGTCTCCTTCGCTGGTGAGGTTTCTTTTCCAGGCTCTGCTGGCTGGTCTCTTGTCTCCTCGTGCTTTGCCTCACATATTTTTAAGTAGCAATTGAACAGCACCAGGCTGACATTGGGAGGGGGGGAGCACTCCTGTCGTGCAAATTGCAGGCCTGGTGCTCTGCAGCAGATCAAACAGGCTGGGAAGAGTCCTTGTCATCTTCAAACAGAGAATTTTACACTTGAAACCCAGCTTATCCTCTGCACTTGCAGAGTTTTCTCTGTAACTGAGCCCTGAATAATTTAAATAACATAACATCAGCATTGGGCTTCCAAAGCTGCTGGTATGTGTGTGAAGGTTGCTGCTGCCAAAGGCAATTACACACAATTGCTCCAGGAAACTCACTATTATATATACTTATTTATTTAGATTTAAGTCTTGTGTTTGCTTTGTTTTTTGTGTTGGTGTTTTTGGGAGCTTTTTTGTTTGTTTGGGGTTTTTTGGTTTTTTTTTTTTTTTTTTTTTTTTTTTTTTTTTTGGTTTGTTTTGAGTTGTGCTACAGGAGCACCTGGAGTATTTAAAAGGGATGTATTCGGCAGGTGAATAGAGAGCACCCCAAACCATCCAGGTCATGCCCAGAGCATCACTTCTGAGCTCTCAGAGTTTCAAGGTGGAGATGAAAATGTGCTGTGTGCCACAGGGACTTGAGTGAGTCATTTCTCTGTAGTGAAGCTGTTTGACCTGGGGATAAGGGAGCCCCCAGAGAAGGGGGGTGCTCTCCTGCAGCTGTCCTATTCCAGAGGTAAGAAAAGAGGAGAACAGGGAATGAGTGAACCCCCAGGGGCTCTGCTACCTTGCTGTGCCCCCCAGAAGGGGCTGTGGGGTTCCCCTCAGAAGCAGGATTTGGGGACCAGCCTGGGCAAGGTCATCTGGCCATCCCCCTCGGGAGTTTGAACTTGCTGGGGATTCTTCTCTGGAGGGCACAGACAGAAGTGTGAGTGAGGCCTGGCAGAGCCCAGGTGGCACCAGAACTGCTGTTGCAAGCAGTGAGGGTGGCCAAGAGGGCCGGAGTTAGGAAGGCTGGACTTGCTGGTGGTGCCCCTCGGGGCACAGAAGCTTTTCTGATGCTGGGTATCTCTGCCCTGGGCATGCAGGTGTCCCCTTTGTGCTCCTGGGCTGCTGCTGTGCCTGGTCACCCCCAGGATGGTGTCTGTAAGTGTTGTTGCATTCACCTGTAACAGTCAGTGGCTGAAGTGGTTTCTGGTCTCCTGATGCAGGTGAAGAACTGGGATTTTGCCACTGTGATCCTGTACCAGCCGCAGCCTCTACACCAGGATGTCCAAGAGTAAATCCTCCTGGGGCAATGTGGCTGTGCCTCCCTCAACTGTGGTGACACAGACAGTCCTGCACGAACACCACCTGAGAGGCTAACAAGTCCTGCAGGTCCCAATTGTCCTCATGGATCCAGATTTGGAATCTGCATGTGCGTGTAATTCAAGAGGAGGTGGCCGAGTGGAAGTTATGGATTTTGCCAGGCTAACCGGTACAGCTGGGAGAAGTAAACAAGATTTGAGTGGCCTGACCTTCCTTCAGGTATGTGCATCTATATATAGGGCTGTCTATGTATACATGTCTATATTTAACACGTGTGCATATAGCTCCGTGGATATATCCGTGTGCTGAGAAATGGTTTGAAATGGCAGCAATGCCGTGAGATCATCTGCTCGCACAAGGCTGTGCCAGGTGTCAACCAGGCTGGGTACAGCTCCTTCAGTGCGGGTCCCTCTCTGTGCCCCCGACCTTCAGCTTCCTGGGAAGGCGAAGGTCACCCTCCGGCGTGCCAGGGCTCTGCCTCCTTCCTGCCGAACCCGATCCTCGGGCGCGTGGCTGAGCCGAGCCGAGCCGGCCAGCAGCGCCCCTGGGCCGGCGGGGGGCGGCTCCTGGTGGCGTTTAGGGGACAGCACCTGCAGGCAGGAGGAGCGAGGGCTCAGCCTGGGGCCGCAGCCTGGGCGGGCTCGGCTCCTCTTGGCTGTTGTAGAGGCGAGGTTTCGGCAGCGGCTTGGGGGAGCCGGAGCGGCCCTAGGAGCTGAGAAAAGCATAATCCCAGCGGAGCTGTGCCAGGGGGATGGATGGGCTGCTGCGGCGGGCTCTGCTCCCGCGCCGCGGCGCTGGGTGGTGTTCGGGAGGAGCACGGCCGCTGGTGCTGGGGGGTCCCGGCCCGTGTGCGGGTCACCCTGACCGTGACGGGGGGCTGGGGCCCGTGGACCCCTGCCCGGGAAGCAAGGAGCGTCCTGTGGGCCGACACTTTGCTGCGGGCCGTGAGATGCCCTTGGGGCGGGCGTTGCGATGGGCAGCCCCCGCTATCCCCAAGGGCTGCGCTCGGCCGAGCGGGGCGCCGTGAGCCAGGGAGGGCGGCTGTGCTGCTCGGGGGCTGCTCCGAGCCCCCTGCCCGGGGCTGGGCCGGCGAGCAGCTGCCCTGCCACCCCCGGACCCCGGGTGGGGGGCTGCAACTCGAGCCTGTCCCCGGGGTCCCGCCGCGCCGCGGCCTCCTCCCGGCGAGGAGGACGAGTTAATTCCCTGATGGATGCACCCCGAGCCCCGCATCTGCCACGGGCAATGGGAGGGGGGCGCGTGGGGCCGGGCACAGGTGCGGGGCCACCACCCGGTTATAAATAGCGGGGAGGGGCGGCCCGGCTCCCCCCGAGCTCGGTCCCCCCCTCCGGGGCTCGGAGCGGAGCGGGATGCGGCGCCCTCCCTCCCTCCTCCCGCCCGCCGGCAGCATGAGCCCGTCCTTCCTCCTCCTCCTCCTCCTCCTCGCCCTGCCCGCCCGCGCCCGGCGGGAGCAGGTGCCCGGCGGGGCTCAGCGGGGCCGCAACGCCCCCGCGCCTTCCTCCTCCTCTTCCTCCCCGGCGGCGGCGGCGGGGCCGAGCCGCTTCCCGCGGAGCCGCCCGGAGCGGCGGCGGGGCCGCCTCTACTGCCGGGTGGGCATCGGCTTCCACCTGCAGCTGCACCCCGACGGCCGCGTGGACGGCGCCCACGACGCGAGCCCGCTCAGTGAGTGGGGGCCGGGGGGGCGGGGGGCTGAGCATCCCTGTCCCTGCGGGCTTCCATCCCCGCCGGGATGGCACAGCCCTTCGCGGCTGTCGCCCTCGCCGGGCCGAGCTGCAGCCCCGGCGGGCCGGGCAGGGGCGTTCGGGATGCCGGGGGCGGGGGGCCGTGGTTGCGGGCTCCGTGAGCCCGGGCTCCTGCCGGGAAGTGGCTCCTGGGGGCTCTCCCGGCCCGGGGAGTGAGCCCGTGGGGATGCTGTGGGAGCCCGAGCTCTGCTCGCCCACCACAGCCCCTCGCCAGGCACCTGGGGGAGAGGATGCTGCCCCTTTTCGGTCCCTTCCCTGTGGGACTTTTCCATCACTCTCTCTGCATTCTCATTCTCCCAGCACAGTGATAGGATATATTCAGTTTAAAAATAGGACTGAGGCTGACGTTCCCCTGAGAGAAAGCTGTGCTAACTCATGGCTTATCCTCTGGTCGGAGTTGCTATGATATCCTGCTGGAGAGAATGAAATGTCAGGTGGGGATGAAAAATCCCTTCAGGAGCCCGAGGGCTCGGGCCCGAGGTGACCCTGGCAGCGTGAGGGGCGCAGCTGTTGGGAGCGTTCAGGGAGCGGCCGCCACATCTGCCCGGGGCCCAGACAGTGCCGTGGCCCAGGAGGGAGAACAGCCCCTGGGCGGGCAAGCTGCACCCCAGGAGCTGTGCTGGGGGCTCCGTGGGCACGAGGCTGCAGGGGCTGAGGGGATGGATAGGGAAACGGGGCGCCCAGGGCACGGCTGGTTTGGGAGACACGGGCCTGGAGGACCGGCAGAGTTGGGTCCCGTGGCTGTCCTGCAGAGACCCGAATCATGTGCAGCTCCTCCCTCCTTAACCTGAGCTGTCCCCCCGGGAAGGCCACAATAACGCCAGGAGCAGGGGGGCTGTGCTGGGGTGCTGCACTGAGCAGGGCCTGCGAGGGGCAAGCTGGCCTGGGGCTTGACACCCCACCTTTGGCCCCTGGGAAACAGGGCTTCACCCCCATCAACGGGGCCACCCCACAAAAAGCAGGAGGTTTTGGGGTGCCCTTGAGGACAGCCAGGTGTGGGACAAGGCACGGCAGGGCTGCAGAGCCTCATGGCTTGCGGCCTGTGCCGCATGGGGTGAGGGGGGTGGCGGGCCATAACCCCTCCCAAAAGTGCCCCCCAGGCCCTTGGTGCCGGGACTTGGGTGCCTCAGGGGGATGTGCTTCCTCCTTAAAATAAACATGGGAAGCGGTGATCCGATACCCAGCCTTGGGGGATTTAACGTGGCTTGTGTTTGCTCCTGGCATGTTAATCCCACGGCCTTCGGGGCCAGGCGAGATGCTCTGCGGGTCCTTCCTCTGGGGGCTGCAGCTGGGTGTCAGTGCCGCTTTCCCGGGGTGCCAAGGGAAGCTGGGGACGTGGCGCTGCCCCCTCCAGCTGCCAGGGGCGGGGGGGCACCTGGCCCTCTGCCCCAGGTACCCCACAGCACCTGGGCGGGTGATGTGCTAGTGCTGGAGGGATGCTCGGAGGCTGCAGCTCTTCTGTCAGACGAGTGGCGGGTCCTGTGTGCCCCATCAGGCTCAGGAAAGTCCTGCTTTTTCCATGCTGGGAGGCGCAGTGCCCTGTCCCCCGAGGCCTGCTGAGAGGATGGGCTGTGAGGGAGCAGCAGTGGCTCCAGTCCCAGCTGGCCCGTGTGCTGAGCTCAGGTCGGCAGGGTGAGGGTGGCACCTCTGCTCCCAGCAGGCTGCTGTAGCTACAGGGGTCTTCTCCCACCCTTGGGAGCTACTTTGTTCTACCACACCCCAGCCAGGAGCTGCGCCCCAAAACGCAGCTTAAAAAAACAAAACAAAAGAGGAATCCCAGCCACCACCCTGTATCCGTCCTAGAGTGGATGAAGGCTGCTCTGTGAGGCAGAGGGATGGAGTAGGAGCTGGGTGGAGCCAGGCATCTGAGGAGCAGGGACGTGGGAGAGGAAATGCAAACCTGTCAGACTGAGTTGTATTTATTTTTTTCTCTGTCACACCAATATGAAAAGAACTGTGATTTATTTTGGGATTTCTGTCATCCTAGGTATTTTGGAAATATTTGCTGTGTCTCAGGGGATCGTAGGAATACGAGGAGTTTTCAGCAACAAATTCTTAGCGATGTCAAAAAAAGGAAAACTCCACGCGAGCGTAAGTAAACCCCCCGTTATGAATTATGTGTTGTTTATGAAAGGCTTTGTGGCACCTCCTCGTCGGGGCAGCCGGGCTGGCACCGCAGTCACAGAGGGGACAGGTGGGGCCCGAGCGCCCCGAGCACCTTCCTCCTCCTCCTCCTCCTCCTGGTCGCTGTGCGCGCTCGGGCGCTGGCGTCGGCAGAGCCTGTTCTGGGAGCAGGGCTGGGCTATTTTTAGCCCCGTGCGCGGCAGATCGAGCAGAAGGGTTTAGCCAAATGGCTCCCGGCGAGCAGCAGGCGTGGCGCCGGCTGTGCCCGCGGGGACGCGGCCGGGGGAGGCTCCAGGTGAGGGCCGGGCGCGCAGCTGGAACGGGGAAATCCCGCACCCTCGCGCTGCGGGATGTGTCCTGAAAGCAGAGCTTTCCCGCGGGTCTCCCTGGTTTGCTCTTGTCTGTTCCAGAGGTCGCCTAAGCAAACACAGCGACCTCCTGTGCTTGCAGGAAAGGCAGTGCCTTTGGAAAGTGTGTGTGCACACGGGACACCCCAGGAAGGGCATTTTCAGGGCAGCATCTCGTCCCTGAGGGGGGCTCCCAGGGAGCCTGGTCAGGGCTGGTGGCTGGGGAAAGGGAAAAGGTGATTGCCTGCCCGCAGCTCTGAGACAAACCTCCCGGTCCCAGAGATTGGCGAACTCACCTCTCTCTCTCTCCTTGAAGCCTTCTTGGAGTGCTGCTGAATGCTCCTGAAGCCTATTGGTGCTTAAAGGGCGAGCACGTGCTCGCTTGCTTTAGGAAATGAAGCAGGAGCATGAATGGCATCTAGGGGAAAAGGGGAACGGTTCCATGGAGGATAACGGGAGGTGAGAGCAGAGGGGCAGAGCAGGAGCCAGGGGAAAGGATGGAGAGGAGAGGGAAGCAGGCAGAGGGCCGTCACTGGACCCTCCAGAGCCTTCCTCTCTGGTGTACAATGGGCCTCTTATCTGAGCTGAAGCCGTGATTTATGCCCTGGCACAGGCAGAAATTAAATCAAGCCTCGTTGGTGCATGGTTAATTGTTGACACACAAAGGGCAGGGCCAGAGAGGGACCTCAGTCGGGAGGGTCAGGGCAGGGGTGAGGACACACGATGCCCCGCTCCGGTGAAAGCCACAAATTTGTAGAAACTTGACCCAAATGTCGAAAGATTGCTGGACTAAACAATGCCAATAATGCAAACCCGGCATCTGTTGTTCTTTCCTGCGCTGGCAGGATTGAAGTTATTTCATGGCCTAATGAGTTCCGAGCAGCACAAAGCACGTCCTGTGCCCGTCACTCAGGGCAGTGCTTTGATATGGGAGTCGGGCCGGAGGCTTCGTGCTGAACCTCAGACAAAAGTCATTCCTGCGGGAATTTGGGCTCCTTCAAAACTCGCTCTTGGGCTCGGCTCCATCCCAGCTCGGTGTTTTACAGGCGCTCTCCTCCTCTTTTTTTTTTTTTTTTTTTTTTTTTTTTTTTTTTTTTTTTTTTTTTTTTTTTTATGCCAGCTTAATTAAATTACTGAGCGGTTCATTTTTAGAGGCAGCAGCTTCAGAAAATGACAGTTATCCCAGCAATTATCAGTTGTGTGCACAGATGGCTTTTTCCTCGTTGATAAACCCTCGCTCTCCTGTTTGTCCATTTTTAGCACGGAGCGGGTGGGAGGGGTTCTGCGCCCGTCCAGCACGGACCCCGGGGGACAGATTTGCCCAGGTAATTGTGCCTTTCCAGGAGCTGCCCCAAAGCTGCCATTCCTGGCCGGGGCAAATCTGATCAGCTAGGTTTTGAAATTTAAGTGACTTCAGGACTGCTCTCGGTGATGGTCTCTGGAGCTCTGCAGAGCAGACCCAATGCCAGCCCCGTGCCGTGGCTGCCCCACCTGCCCTGTGTGGGGGAAAGTGGCTTTTCCCGACTGGAGCGGTGCAGCGATGGGCTGAGAGGCCGGGACGTGGGGAAGTGGGACAGGATCGTGGCGAGGCAGCTGTTGATGTGCTTCCCTCCTTGTGGGGGACGTCCTGCCTGAGCACTGGGGCTCCAGGGGGCATTGAGGGTCACCGGAGCCCTGCTGGGGAAGGTGGAGGCCTGGGGGAAACAGCAGGGAGGGTAGATGAAAGACAGGGAGAGCAGAAATGAGTCACGGAGGTGGCGTCCCTCGGAAGCGGCAAAGTAAGGAAGACCTAATTTAAGTGCCGTGAGGCAAAGTGCGTGTGGCAGGCTGCGGGCTCTGTCGCTTGCGCCGTGAGGCTCAACTTCCTTGGCTAAATTTGGGCTTCGGAACGCTTTCCTTGCGGTTACGAAGCCTTGCTGGGGGCTGGGGTCTTGTTCTCTGGTGTTGGAGTGTGAGAGTTCAGCGTCTCCCCCTCGTCGGTGGTTGGGAGGTGTGGCTGTGAAATTGATCTGGGGAAGCTTTTAGGGCACCGGGGGACACCTTCAGGGTAAGGCGCGGCTGAGGGCTTGGGAGGGGCTGCTGGAAGCTACGGCTGCGGGTCTCGGGGTTGTGGGCACACGGGTGGATTACTTGCCTCTGCTCTTTTGTTTCGGAGCGCTTTTTTGGAGACGAGGGAAGGGCGCTGCCGGGGCAGGCCCAAGCCCTTTTATTCCCGGCCAAGGCCAAACCTGGCTGGCAAGCAGCTACCGAGCGGGGGGCTTTGCAAAGAGAGCGGTGCCTGGCACCCTCGGTGCGGATGCCCCGTGTTCCAGCCGCTCCCCAGGGCGTGGTTCTGGGAGGCGGCCGGGCAGCTGTCAGGGTGGGGCCGGGCCGTGCCCGGCCTCGGTGAGCAGCGTGTCCCCGTGTCCCCGCAGGCCCGGTTCACGGCGGACTGCCATTTCCGAGAGCGCTTCCAGGAGAACAGCTACAACACGTACGCCTCGGCCGTGCACCGCAGCCCGCGCTCGGGGCGCGCCTGGTACGTGGCGCTCAACAAGCGCGGCAAGGCCAAGCGCGGCTGCAGCCCCCGCGCCCGGCCCCAGCACGAGTCCACGCACTTCCTGCCGCGCTTCGGCCGCCCGCCGCCCCCCGAGCTCGCCTTCACCGTGGCGCTGCCCGACAAGAAGACCCCCAAGCCCCGGCCCCAGGCGGCGCCGGCCCCGCCGCGCAGGAGCCCCGGCCCGGCCAAGTACCGCCTCAAGTTCCGCTTCGGGTAGAGCCCCGTGGGGACGCTGGCACCGGGATCCGGGCGGCTCGGGGCACCGAGCGTCCCTCCGCGCACGGCTGCGAGGCGACCCCAGGGACGCGAGTGGGGTGAGCGGCTCGGGCTCGCCAGACGCGACCCCTGCGATGGACCTCGGGCTGGCCTCCCGCTGCTGGAGAAGCTGAAAGGTACCTCTACAGCGAACGCGCTCTCTTGTTCTCACCAGTGACTCCTTTGACAATCATTTTCATGGGAGAGAGATGTTCGCAGCCAAGCGGTTTTGTTTGTTTCTCTTGCATCTCCTTCTCGCTGCACTTTTTTCCTCCGACCGTACCTCAGGCACCATATATCCAGGTCTGTCCCTTTCCCTTCTCCTGGAAGCCAGCTCTTCCCTTCCACACGTAAAACAGAGAGACCAAGCCCTGCCATTTCAGTCGCCTTACCTGCGGTGCCAGGTGGTCTTCGAACCCTTTGTTGGCAATAATAGATGTGTGTATATATTTTGTGATAAATGCATCGCGATACGTGATTTGGGGAGGGTGGCTGTTTGCAGCCCGCCCCTGGCGGTCTCTCGTTCTTCCCCGGACAGCTGCAGGAGCGAGTCTCTTCCTGTCCGTCCAAATATGGATTCGATGTCTGCTTTGAGATACCTCTGCCCTGGTCCCGGGGCGTTCCTGCTCCCTGGAGGAGTCCCTCCACAGGTATCCCCACAGGATAGGGAGTCTGTGGCCCCCAGGTGCCCACTGGCTTTGTCCAACACTTTTTGCTGCTGATTTATTTTCTCACTCTCAATGCGTTTGCAGAGGCAGGGGGCAAGGTTTTTCTTGTACAGTGAGCGTGGTGATGTGGCAATAAACGCTGTTCCAGCCGCTCGTCCCCTGGGGAGTGCTTTTCCCACCCGGGTGGCCCGAGGGCCCTGGTGTTGAGACGTTTCTCTCTCGTGGTGTGATCCGTGGAGTAGTTGTGCACACGGCGTTTGTAAGCAGCGTTTAGCAGTGCTTTGTTTAGCAGTGCTGCTGTACGGACAGGCACTGGTAGCATTGAACCTCACCGGCGAAGCCTTAATCGGAGCCCAGGTGGGCTCAGGTTGGCAGAAGCCCTCAGGACCTGAGCCCCACCAGCATCCTGCAGCAATAATGAGCCTCCTCTCCGCCTCTGATTGTGGTGCCATCGGCTGTTCCCATCGGAATCGTGGTTCTTTGCCTTTGTCATCCTTCTGGCAGCCCCTGGTCGGACGCGTGTGCTCCGCGTACGAGGGTGGATGGGGACGCTGGAATAAAACGGTTGTGTCTCATTTTCTAACCTGATGGTGTCATCTCTTCCCTTGTTTGTGCCTTCTTTTGTTCCCACCCCCCCCCCATCCCCCCCGAGGGAAAAAACGGGAGTGCTGCAGATTTGTCTGTTCCGTTGGGGTTGGCGATGGGGTGGAGCAGAGCCGAAGGGATGTGGGTGCTCCCTCTGCTGTACCCCCAAAACCGTGCCCCAGTGGCTCCTCTGGTGCAGCTTTTTGGACCTGGGTCACGGCAGGGCCAGGTGAACAGGGGTGTCCTGTGCTCCTTGTCGCTTCCAGCCGGACAGACTGACTGTGCACGGACAAAATCCAGGTAATTAGTGCTCAATTCGTCTCTGAGATATAATGGAATCAGAGCCTTTGCAGCTGCTGCCCCAGCTCAGGCACGTGTGGAGCTCCCCGGGCAGGTATGGGAGGAGCGGATGTGCTGCTCTTGCTGCCACTGCATCCCCTCAGAGGAAGAAAAAAGGTACTGGTTTCTTCATCTTTTGCAGTAAACTCTTATGGGGGAAAACCAGAAGCTGATGTTGTGCTGCTGTGCTAATATTTAACACATAGTCGTGCTACTGCAAAGAAGAGAGACAGGTGCCAAGGAGTGAGTACCCCCAGCTGGGAGAGCAGTCAGGGAACCCAGCAGACACTCCCTGTTCAGATGTCAGATACCCTTCTGCAAGGGAATCCACCGGGCTTGCGTAGCAGCGGGAGACTAAAGGCCCGAGAATATGGCCGATGTGACTTTTACATTTAAAATTTAAATGAATTTTTCTGGGGGTATTTTTTTTTTTCTCTTTTCCTGTTTTCCTTTTCAGCCACCTCAGAGGTACTGCTGGGGAGAGCAAGCCAGAAACCAAAGAAGCTCAAGAGGATTCTCCCAAGTTCATTTCCAGACAATTGCTGCCCTCAGAGGAGGTGGAGCTGAGGAAGGGGAAGCGGGGACTGCAGCAGAGTGCAGTCAGCTGCCACTGTCCCCCAGCTCCCCGGTTTCGGAGACATTCATTCGCATTCTGAGACAGCAAAGACTGTTCCTATGCTTTTTCCAGCCTGCAGTCACCCCTGCCAGGGATGTGTCTTGTTCCAGAGCTCCCAGAAGGATTTGTGTGCGTCCTGGAGCGTGGCTCGAAAGGAGCGTCCTTCACCGGTAGCGAGAGGAAGAGGGTTCTGCACGGAGCTGGCGAGTTTGGGCAGGTGAGAAGAGAGAAACGAAGCCATTCCAGGGTTGTGAGGGGGCCCTTAGCGTGCCCCAGGGAGAGCTGGGGTGGGGCTGTGACCACGGCCGGGTGTGCGCAGCCCGAGACGGAGCCCCGAGGATCCCGGTCCCGCGTTCCCGCAGCCCCCGGCCATGGGTGGGAGGGGGCGGCCACGGGCCGGGCTGGGCGGAGGGAGGAGGCGCGGGGGCCCGAGGGCAGCCCCTTGCCGGTCCTGACGGGAACCCGGGCGGATGCCGAGCGGCGCGGTTTTGGCGCTGGCGCTGCCCGAACAGGCTGCAGGGCAGCGGCGGTCGGAGGGTCCCCGGCGCTGGGATCGGCACCTCGGGAGCCCCGGTGGGCGCTGCTGGGGCGAGGGAGGTGTCTGGGGAGAGCCGCGGGTGCTGTGCGTCCCCGCTCCGGCGGGGCCGATCCTCGCCGGTGTGCGGGCGTGCTCCCGGAGGGAAGAGCGGCCGGGAGCCAGCGACACGGGGACGGACAGAGGGAATCCCTCCGGCTGGCCCGTCCCCGGGGTCCCGGCGCGCCCTCCGCTGTGTCCCTCGGGCTCCGGGCTCCCCAGAGGTGAGCATTGCCCGAGTCGCGGCCCCGAGATGTGTTCTGCGGGGCTCCGGGCGATACCGGAGCTGGTGGCTCAGGAGAGCCGAGCGCCTGTGTCACCGTGGGTGCTGTCACCAGGTAAGGGCTCCTCCAGCCGGGATGTTTCAGTGTGCGTCTCATTGCGTGTCCCCGCTCCTTCCTGCGGGATGTTCGGCTTGCCTTGCCAAAACCTTTCAGCTCTGCACCGATGCACTCCCCGAAAGTCTCTGGCAAAGGCAGTGCAGCCACAGCTTATGCAATTTCTGAGTTTAGCCCTTTTTTTTTTTTTTTTTTTTTTTTTTTTTTTTTTTTTTTTTTAGCTCTGCCCTCTCACACTTGTTGCAGCGTGCGCTTGCTGTGAGAACTGAGCCTGCCTCGGGAATTTTGGGCTTTGCAGTCACATTTATCGTGTCTGCTTCCCTCTGGATTTTTGTTCTTGCCCTTGCTCCACTCTGTTTGCCAGGTGTGTACGTCTTCAAACACTTGTGTGCTTTTCTTGTGGCCTCTTAAGGAAAATAAATCAGCAACTACCACAAGTAGTAATTTTGGGGAGACCTTGCTAAAGGGAGCCATTTATATAGCACTTACTTTGTCAGCATAGTTTGTGAATGGTTGAGCCACGGAGCAGCTTCCCGAGGAATTTTCCCCTTATTTTGCTATAGTGAGATGATTATGGGGTAATTTAGTAGCATGTGTCAGGTGTCTTTGGTGGCATTTGCGGGCCAGGAACACGTGTGCTGCATAGTTCAGCTATTGCCATACCTCATGTGCTATCCTGTTTCAAGCTCCCAATTCAGGCAAAACCTGACTTTATTTATTTTTTTTTTAAGTGTAATTTTAATTTTTTAATGCCCTTTTTATTTTTAATGCCTTTAAATTTTTTTTTTTTTTTTTAAAATATGCAGGATTGACTGTTCATAGAGTCGTAGAATCCAGAATGGCTTTTCTTGAAAAGGACCTTTTCGACCATCTTATTCCACTCTCCTGCCATGAGCAGGGACAACTTTGACTAGGCAAGGCAATTAATGGGAGTCTTTTAGTCCACAGCTGGGACGCAGCACTTGGGGCCTTCATCCAGGAAGGGGCTGCTCGGGTCCAAACAGAGAGGAGTTGGCTGGTAAGTGACCTCCTGTGTCCTCTTGGGGAAACAAACTTGTGTTCCAACGTTTTGGATGTACCTGTGAGTGGCCAGTATTCCTCACAAGGAGGCTCTCACAGCCAGACCTCGTTCTCCTGAGGAATTGTGCTCACCTCTGCTGCTGCACAGCATCATCTTCCAGCCCCATTTCTCAGAAAGGACTAACAGAGCACAACAAGAGAATGCCTGGGCTTCCTTTTTGCTCCCCTGTGAGCCAGTGCCTGTTGTGCAGGAAGAAGCCCTTGGAGGACAGTGACAGGATGTGTGGAGCTCAGGGTCTGGGTTATTCAAGTCTCTCCTGATATATTTGGCAGAAATGGAGTGCAGTTGTAGAATATTGAAAGGCGGTGTGTAGCTTTCCCCTCGAACTTTTCCATGTTCTTTGATGTTGTGTGTCTCTGGCAGTGACACAAGTTTGGATCCCAGCCTATGCCAAGAGGCAGGATTGAAATTTCTTTTTCTTTTATTTTGAGGTTTTTTTTTTTTTTTTTTTTTTTTTAACTGAGAGCATCTTGCCACTGTGAGGGCTCTTCATTTGGTTTTCCCTGCACGCTGACAGTTCTGTTGTAAGCTTTATTTGGAGCTGTGAATCCTTTGTAGCTACACTGAATAACGTGATTCAGCAAGGACTTTTAATCCACCTGCAGCCTCTCCTGCAAGGGTGGATGGATGCAGCCCTGGGGCCAGCTGTGGGTTGCCCCTTCCTTTGCAGGGTGAGGATGTGGTGAGAGCCAGCAGCCAGGCAGTGGGATCTGAGGCCACTCGCTGCTTTGGGTCAGGTGTGAGCCTCGTGCCTTGGGTGGCTTCTCAAGGAGCCAACGTCCTGCAGCAGCAGGATGCCGAGTGTGGCTCTGTGTCTCAGTGCCACGTCACAGAATTACCCAGCAGGTCCTGGGAGTGCTCCCACAGCCCTGAGGAAGGGTTTGGGAGTCCATTACTGCTGCACCCAGGCAGGTGTCCCCCAAGTCTGGTTTTTGAGAGCAGAATCTGGCCTGATAAGTCACCTGTTATTATCTTGGATTTTTCAATCTGGGCACATGGGAGTAGCTCAGGGCTGGCACAGCTCTCTAAGGAACAAGAATGGTTGAGAGGTTTAAGCCTTTAATAACTACTCCATCGTGTCTCGACTGCAAAGATTTGGTCCTGCAGTCCCAGGGAGATGCTTCTGTTACTAATGGAAAATCTTGTGGGGTCTTTTAATGTTGTTGTATGATGTACTGTCTGCTATTTTTCTGACAAAGCCTGTTTGAAATGCTGATCAAGGACCATAATTTAGGACTGCTCCCCACTAAATCTCGTGAAGCCTTAAGGACTGGGATGATGACTGCTCTCAGCAAATGTTATTTATCAACGTCGTGTCAGGCTCCCCTCAGCCCTGGCCAGGACACCTCTGGCCTGTGTTGTGGTTCAGAATTAGGGGTGTTTAATACTGACCCAGTCAGTATTTACTTGTAGGTGTGGGGTTTGGGGCCAACTCTGAGCTGAAACAGGAGCAGGGTGACAGACGCTGCATTTTGTTGATTCCTTTCATATGCCCCCTCTGGGATGTGGCTGCGGTGGAAGGTGATGCTGCATGACAGTGAGCTGGAAGGGAACCTGCACCTGCCGTGGGCACTGCTGGCCTTGGTCTCTGCTGTGCCACCAGTGGGAATTGGCTGCTGCCACTGCCACCCTGCCTGGGGGCTGCGTCCTCTGGCAGCCCTTCCAGCCCCCACGCTCGAGCTCCAGAGGCGCCTCTGTGCGGCGCTGGGGGTGTTTGCTGGGGCTGTGCCCCGTCCCCGGGAGGATGCTGTTGTTCCTGGGCGGCTGGCAGAGTTTTTGGGGTGGCGGTTTCAGGGCTGGGTCGCACGAGTCGCTGGAATCGCCGTGCGGAGCCGCGTTCCAGCGCGGGCGCCCCTCTCAGTGCTGCCGCCTGCTGGCCGCGCCGCGGCACTGCAGCAGGGCGCGCCGACTCGGTGGGGACCCCTGGCGGCCGGAGTGCGGTACTGCAGCGAGCACGGCGCGCATGCGCAGTGACCACGGAGACGCCGTGCAGCGCGCGGCCATTGAGGGCAACGGAGGGGCAGCTCTGGGCATGCGCAGTGGCGCTCCCGCGCGCAGTGCTGCCGCCCTGTGGGGAGCAGGCGGTACTGCAGGGAGGGCGCTCCCGGGGCGGCTGCGGTGCCCGCCCGGTGCCCGTAGCGGGTCCCGCCGCCGGTACCGCCCGCCCAGGGGCGCGGCTGCCGCGGCTGCAGCCGTCTGGAAGGTGAGCGGGGGGCGGCGGCGCGGCGGGCCCGGGAACGGAGCGCGTGGGTTGGATTAGCACGGACCTGCCAAGCAGGGAGCGAGGCGGGACGGGAGCTGCAGGGAGCCAGCACGGGCTGCGTCTCACACAGTGGGTTGAGGGTTCGAGAAAGCAGAACAGGGCATAGGCAAATCGGCTCCAATAGCTGAGGGCTGGCCCCTGATGTGCACAGGACACTTTAGTCCGGTAGTGAACCAAATCAGCGGCAGGGATTCCGAGTTGTTCTTTTTCCTCCCAAGGTCACTGGGAAGCAAACGTGGGACAAGGACTGAATTCTCGTCAGCCTGGCAGAGAAGCAGCAAATTGAGCTGGAAGAATATCCACCAGTGGCTGTGCGATGGTGATCTACAGTTTTACAATGAGCCTGGAACTGAAATCATGTTATCTTGAACGCATGGAGAGATTATACGCCTTTCTAGCATGGAAATAAATTAATAAATATGGGAACGGGAGACTTTTTTATTTTTTTATTCCGGGGGGGAGGCGTGGCGTCCTCTAAGGGGCCTAAAACTTGCTTTTAGAGAGCGACGTTGTCAATGTGGGTTGTGAGCGCAGGTGCTGCCTCCTCTTCCTGTTGCCGTAACTCAGGTACGATCCTGCTGCAAGCTGCGAGTTTAGGCACACACTGAGTACGAAAAAGAATTTTTTCTGACTGCGAAGAGCAACGCCGTAGAGGCACGGAGTCCCGGCATGGGCCTGGGGCGGGGAGACGGGGGCTAGGGGCCGCAGGAGGGGCGGGGGCTGAGGGGCGACAGCGGCTCGGGCCGGCCCGGGGCTGGTTCGGGATTTCCGGTGCTGGGCGGAGTACCGGCCGCGACCTCTCGCGCCGCCTACGGCACCGCCCCTGTCTCCGCCCCTCGCCCCGCCTTCATCACAGCCCCTCTCTCCGCCCCTCGCCCCGCCTTCGGCACAGCCCCTGTCCCCGCCCCTGTCCCCGCCCCTGTCCCCGCCCCTGTCCCCGCCCCTGTCCCCGCCCCTGTCCCCGCCCCTGTCCCCGCCCCTGTCCCCCCTGTCCCCGCCCCTGTCCCCGCCCCTGTCCCCGCCCCTGTCCCCGCCCCTGTCCCCGCCCCTGTCCCCGCCCCTGTCCCCGCCCCTGTCCCCGCCCATCTCCCCGCCCCTGTCCCCGCCCCTGTCCCCGCCCCTGTCCCCGCCCCCGGCTGCGTCACGCGCTCCCCTGCGGGGGCGGGGCCTGGCGCGCCAGCGGCCAATGGCGAGGCAGGGCGGCAAACTCGGGCGGCGGAACCGGATGGCGCGCGCCCATTCCGGCTCGGCTGAGAGTCCGCGCGGCCGCGCTCCGCTTTTGGCTGCAAATGGGGAATTTTAACGCGCGTGTGTGTTCCAGGCCCATGGCGGGACCGGCGCTGGAGCGCGGGTGTGCACGGGGAAGCCGCGACTGGACCCTCCGAGTGTTCGGCTCTCGGCCCGGCGGCGGCCGGGTCCCCCCGAACAGGTGTTGCAGTGCGTAGGAGCTGATTTGTTCAGGTGTTGAGAATAACGTGTTACGTCTGCTCAAGTTTCCCTTGGTGTGCTGGCAGTGTGATGTTGTTGAGTACGTGGGTAGCTGTGGCCCTGCTTGTGGGGGAGTGTGAAATGCGCCTTTAGAGCGCTCTGGGTGCATTGCAGCAAACGCGCCGTAGGAAAAGCTGCTTTTGCAGGAACCGCAGGTGTGTTGGAGATTCGCAGAAGTGCCGAGGCTCAAAGACTGGCTTAAGGTTTGCAGAGGCAGAGCAGGGAATGGACAGGCTCGCCAGGCCGAGGACTGCCTCCTTATACAGAGCCCTTAACCCGACAATGAACGCGACACCCGTGTAAAACCGTTCCAGGTAAATGCTAAGGACTTTTTTTTTTTTTTTTTCCTCGAGGTCGCTGAGCAGCGTGGGACAAGAACTGAACGATGACTTCTTGCAGGCCCCAGCAGGGAGAGGAGCAGCAGATTGTGTTGGAAGAGTTTCTGTGAGTAACTGTGAAATTATACATTTAACAGCTTCAAAATGAATCTGAAAAGCAAAACGTGTTCTTTTGAAACAAAACCTCGGGGGGAACCAAGTGAGAAACATGAGTTGATGGGAGATTTCTTGCAAGTGAGAAGTGTGTTGATATCAGGCTGTTTGTATAGCTTTTGTTTGAAATAGAAGTGTTATTCCCTTTTGTTCTTCTGGGGTGATTTCTTACTGTGTTGTGGCTGACTGGCAGAGGAGGTGCTGCCTGCAGTGTGGCTCCAGAGCAGCTGTGAGCCAGGTTTGCCTGTCCCCCGGAGGGGTCAGAGTTTGCTGCCCGGCAGCTGTTACACATTCAGGGGTGAATGCAGCACAGAGGGTGCAATCCCTGCCTGCAGTGCGGTTTCCCCGCTCTCCAGCTGGGGTCAGCCCTGCCTTGGCAGAGCCCTTACGGCCGGGAGGGGCTCTCGGTGCTGCTGCGATGGAACTTTTACAGCCTGCAAAGCGCTTCTCCTAGAGCTCGCAGCGATTCGAAAGGTTGTTGGCGTAGTTTTTTCCAGTTTACTGTGGTTTTTTTCCCGGTGCTCTGTTGCATGTCTGTGATCTGTGGGGCTCCCCGCTGTTGGTCTGTGTGTCTTTTTAGTGCTGTTATGGACATGGTCCAAACTCTGTTTCTCCTGCAGTTTGCTGGTTTGCAGGGGACCTCATAATGTTTTCTCAAAGCACTTCAGTGTGGAAAGGAATTTTCACCTGGTGGTTCAGAAGTTACTTTTGGCTGTGATCACAAAGACCCATAGGAGACGTTTCTGGTTTTCTCTGTTGTGTACCTACTGAGCCAACAGAGAGAGGCATTCCTTGTGGAGCTGTGGGGGTTTGAATCTGCACACTGCTCTGTCTGTCAGCAGCTGTGTACAGCTTCAGAGGCTGTGGCTGCACAGGAGTGCTGCTGGCACGGTCAGCTCCTGGCTGTGCTCTGTGCTCTCTGAGGCAGCTGTGTGTTTGCTGAGCTTCTCTGGCACTTTGGGGGGAGATCTTTCTCCTGGTGTGTGGAGAGGTGTGTGTGAGAAACGAGCTGTAGGAGGTGGCATTCCCCTGAAAGCCACCACGAGTCTCCTGGCCAGAAGAGCTGGGCAGGCAGACAGGTCCCGACTTCTTTACACAGGTGTATGTTTACCCTGTCTAGCCCTAACCTCTACTCTGGTATGCATTAAACATTGCTTGTTTGTTCAAGGTGATAAAGGCCCTGTGGGCACTGGCACTGCTATTGACAAAAGCCTTAGGAAATTTTGCAATAGTCAGGAACTCCTTCTTTATGTCCCAAATCGAGTCTCTCTGCGACTGTGCTGGTCTTTTGGGAGGGGCTTGGTGTGATGGGCCGGAGAGGAGGACCCCAGCCTCACTGCTGTGTCTGAGGACCCTCTAAGCTGGGATGTAGCTTCCAGTGCCATTGGAGCAAGTTCTAGTCGTGTGTCTGTGGGATCTAGAGTGCTCTGGACCCCAAAACGAATGGTGGAACCAGTTGAGGCAGGTCAGATGTTCTTTGGTAGCTTTCCTTACTGTTTATCAGCTGTTGCTTGCAAAGGACCAATTATAGAATTATTGCTTGTCTTCCTCCCTGAGATCCATCTCTTTAAGCTGTGGCATAGCACAGGCAAATATCATTCCCATTCAATAGCAGTGGTTGGTGTTAAATGCCTACAAATGCCATGGTTTCCTGGAGTGCATGTTCCCCCACGGAAATGGCTGTGACTCTGTGTAGGAAAGCATGTGGATGCCACGGGCAATGCAGAGTGTCTGTTACTTCTTCGTTCTTTGCTGTAATTTATGGAAGTGAAGCTCAGGCGAGGATGTTAGGAGACCTGAGTATATTTCGTGGAGCGCATGAATTGTATTGTGTCAGTGACATGACAGCTGTAAATAATGGCCAGGTACTTGTGCTGTGGAGCAAAAGAAAAGCTAAATGTCTTTCCTTTCTCCAGTTTTTGGTCCTAAAGGCTGAGAACACAGTCTTCAGACTGTGGTAAGACTCACACTTTTAAAGATGACTTTCTTGTTCTCCACCATTGACCGGCTCACAGATTTGCTTCTCTGTCCTGAATTTGCTATCTGCAATGAACTAGGTGCTGCTTTCTAACCAACAGCTATTGCATAGGCCTTGCTTGTTAGCAGCAGAAGTCAAGTGCAATGTAAGATTTAAACTACACTAAAGTAAACCTTATAACTCAGGGCAGGTTTGCTGGGACTGGTGTATGTAAAAGACATTTTCTGGCCTCAGAATGACAGATTGTCTTCCATCGTCCAGAACCCAGCTGGGAAAACTATCCCTTCCTTTGATTTAAGTCCCAGGGATGTTGTTTTTCTTTTCAGCTTTTTCCCTTAGAATCTATCCATTAAATGCAGAGCGGTGAGGTTTGCTTTTTATGGAAAATGTCTGTCAACAATGGAGAAAGGACAAAACCTTAGCACGGCAAAAGAGCAGCAGCTATTCTATGAATAGCAACATTTTCTGAGGAGTGCTGACTGGCTCTGGTTTCAGGGAGTGAGGTTTTGGACTTTGGTGTGTTGGAAGACACAATCAGGCGTATTGATTCTTTCTGTCTTACATTTCCTTTCTAATTAAGAGCAAGTTTTTGGTTGTGGAGTAATTCAGTGTGCTCCTTAGAACAGACGCTTATGGAGACCATGGGAGCTAAGCAAACTCGAGAGGGCAATAATTGCAACAGGGAAAAAGATTTTCTATTGGGTGAAATCAATACATAGTGGATAGGAAATGGCCAATGCTCACTAGCTGGGCTAGTCCCCACCTTGACTCAATTTCCCTTGAGCTGAGCTAGGAGGAAATGCACGTCTGCAGAAGACAGGTGAAGGAAGCTGTAAGGCCTGGGAGGATCCCTGCGAGGCACTCGTGGTGCTGCTTTGCCTGTGGTGGGTCATGCTCCATGGGCTGCAGTCACACCGGGTTCTGAGGTGGCTGCTGGCACTGCCCTGCCGACTTGGTGCACCCACTTAGGTACAAATTTGCCTGCTGTCGTGGACTAAGCGTGTTGGGTGGTTACTTCTTCAGTTTCCCCCACAAGACAATCTGCCTGGGAGACCTGTCCCAGCAGAAGTCATCCTACTCCAGCGTGAGGAAGGCTTTCTAGAAATCATTTGTACCCTGAGCTAATTAAAGAGAGAGATCTCCACTGCCAAACCACAACTGCTTTCTAGTGTCTGGGATCTTGCTTTAAACTGATGCAAATACATGTGCTCTGCATCTGTTCTGGAGAGTTCAGCCCTGACATTCTTTCATCCCATGCAATATTTGCAAAATAAAAGTTAGAAAAGAGGATTGGATGTGCTTCATACAAATGGGATATTTGGTCAGCTTGGAGGTGCTTCTGCCGTGGTTTCGGTGCTCAGGGACTTCTCCTGTCAGCCTGCAGTTGAGGTTGGTGACTAGTTGGGACTGACTGCTCCCACTTCAATTAATTGCTCCAGGTCTGTAGTGGAAAGCAGGGTGGAGGGGGAATGTATTGGCAAACACAAACCGCAGTGGCACTGCAGCCCCTTCTCCTTTCCTTTGGCCACACCACAGTTGGAATGGACACGGGGCTGTCAGTACTCGCATCAGCTGCCTGCCTCTAAGGCTTTTCCCCAGGCTCTGCTCCAGGGGCTATATTGCTTGTAAGTGCTCCTGCTTTGTTCAGCGACAGGAATCGCTGCACACGAATGTCTTAGGGAGTAAAGCGCTCCCCAGGAGTGGTGCAGGGTCAAATGCTGAGTGCTGTGTGGAGTGAGCAGGGGCAGCAGCCCTGCCCATGTGAGCGAGGCTCAGGGCTCCTGTGCTGCAGGAGATGGGTCACCAGTCACCTCTGGGCTCCAGGCACAGGGAGGCAGGTCAGAGCTGGCTGCCGCACGTCTGAACACGGGTCAGGAGCACAAACCTCAGGGGTCCAAGTGTGCGAAGGTCTGCCTGTTCCATTCAGCAGGTGTTTCTGACACACTGGGCTCAGTGAGCTCCTCCTCCCAGGAGGTTTTCTTGTGACACCTCTCAGGCTCAGACATGACTGTCACACCAGACTTGGTACCGAGGGAATTTATATAGCATCCCCTGTCTGAGGGGGGAACTAACTGGGGTAAGAATGGAAAACCAGGTGACAGTCTCCCACCTCAGATCCTAAACATCAGTGGGTTAAGTAGATCTCGGCGGAAAATGACAACTTCCTCCTGCTTCAGCGTCCCGAGGGGCCGGGGTTGGGGGGGAATTGGAGGAGGCAAGGAGGTGTGCTCCACCAGGACCCTGCACTGCCCTGGGGGCTTCTTGCTGCCTCCTTGAGGGTGTGTGGCCTCAGACTTTGGGGGTGAGTGCATGGGCGAGCGGCGGCCACGTGCTTTATTAGGAAAACGGATACTTGGGTCCAATATGAAGAGAAGGTCACGGGAAACATTTGCCACCCTTTCTTTTTTATTTCAATGACTCCCCAGCCCAGGCTTACCTGAGATCCAAAAGCTGTATTTGTGATGCTGTAAAGGTGGATCCCTTGGGGCTGCTCCAGGGCGAGTGTGGTGCTGTGGAAGGAAGGCTGTAAATTGTTTAAAACAGCAAGTGCTGCATATGAGGAAATGGTACCGGTGTATTGGAATGGATTGTGCATGCAGGACAGGAGACTTATATTTATTAACATAAAATAACATTGACTTGATAACAGCTTCTGAGGTTTGCATGCGGCGGTGCCAGCCTGGCTTTGCACACAGCAGAGATCTTGGCAGGTGAAATAAAGCACCAGGGAGAGTCTGAGGGGGCACGGTGAAGGAAGTGGGGAGGGAAGGACTGTGCTAACACAATGCAAGTGCATAATTCCACATTCTTGGGAGAGTTTTGCTGAAACGTCCAGTTTTAAAGAAAATATTTGGGGATCATTATTACAGGAAATAAATTTCATGGTGTTTTAAAGTTGTATCTATAAAAAGCTAGAAAGGATACTGAGTAGACAGTCCTGGTCTGGTGAGCGGGCCCCACAGCTGTGTTGGCTTCACAAATGTTTTGCATGTGCTGTTCTTAAAGAGCAAAGGAGAACAAAAGGGGGAGGAAGCCCAGCACGAAAACCCTCAGTCCCCCCGTCTTCCAAACCATGGGAATTTTTTTGTATAATAAGTGCAATAGATTATGGTTTGGGTTTTTTCTGCCAAGTGTTTGAAATAGTGAGTGAAGGCTGGAGCTGCCAGTTGGGAACAGGAGGCACAGTGAGACCCAGGCGAGCTGAAATTGCCATTATGTGAATTGCAGCCACTGGACTGCAGGCACGGGGCCCCGGGGAGCAGAGCTGGCAGCCTTGGGTGAGGGAGCAGAGGCACTGCTGTGGGTGCTGGAAGGCAGGGCTCGGTGTTCTCTCACGGGTGTGAAATCGACCGACGGACGTGCCTGCTCCCTGCTGCTATTTTGGTCTGCAAGTCAAGTGCCTATCTGTAATGATTTCCTCTCGCTTGCTCTAACCAACAGCTGCACCACCTTGCCTGACAGCACTTAGAGGGTTCACTTGCCAGTGCTCTGCAGAGAGGAAAAGAGAGGCATTTAATCTAATCTCCTTGGATGTCTCTGTGTTTGCACCGGGGAGTTTTCCACAGTCTTTGGGCAAGTGCCGAACAAGTGAGTGTTGCAGTTTGACTCGGGCTGCCCTCGGAGCCCCATTACTGCCGGGAGCTCCTGAGGCATCTTGAGGAGCTCTTTGCTAGAGGGTGGTACAGCAAGTAGGAAAAAATATCCTGTTACTCGGAATTGCCTTTTGAGCATCCGGCTGAGCAGTTCTGAGGAAAGCCATGCATGGAGCTTCTTCAACTTGGTAACCAGGGATTTAGGCCAGAGCATGACCCTCATGAAATAGATGAGAACTAAGGTTTGTAAGGTCGTTTATGTTGACTCAAGCCTGCATTGAGGCAGGAAGAATGCACAGATCTGACTGGAAGTGAATTCACAGTTCCGAGTCCAGCTTGTGTCAGCTGGAGGTGTCACCCAACATACAGACAGTCGGGTTCTTGAGAGTCACTGCCAGGAAGTTCCTGCCCAGTCTTTGTGCTTGGGGGGAGTCACTGCAAGGACTTCAGACTGCTAGGAGGTGTCTGTGCTGGCAATGGACTGTCACAGCTCTTGGTCTTTAGGGAAATTTACTGGGCAGTACCCACAGCAGCCTTCTGAGAGGTTGCAGAAATGGATGGTTATTGACAAGACAGGCTCAGGTTGCCTTAATGGGCAGCTCAGTGTGTAACTTTATGCTGTGCTGCGTGCCTGCACTTTATTGCCCAAGGGGTTTCTGCTGTACTAAACGAAAAGAGGCAGCTGGATCCCTGTGCTTCCCTTTTCCTTCTCGTAAAACTGCTCCTCAGTCAAGGTCTTTTTCCCCTGTGAGTCAGTGAGTTTTTGCCCAATACTGAAAGCCTTGCAGAAGGCTGGACCTGTGCAGTGCCCAGAGACAGCAGCGGGAATCTGGGGACACCGGTGGCGGGTCTGTCACCTGAAGGAGCTGCTAAATTCTTGACCCTGCTCACGGTTGTGAGTGTTGTTTGAATACGAGAGCGGCATGAGGTGGCTGGTTTTACCCTCGGCTGGGGCTGAGGTGTGCCAGGCTGGGGGAGAGCCATGGAGGTGGGAGTGAAACACTTGTGCTGGCTCACACGGAGCACGGGGCGAGTTCAGAAACAGAAGGGAGCTCTCCCTAACAGCGAGATGTATGCTTTAGCATTGAAACAATTTGCTTTCTCCATCCAAATCCCCAAGCGCTGCTTTGGAAGACTGTCTAGAGCAGCAGCTTTTCATTTGTAATCCAGCTTGCACAGCAGACACTGGAGGCTGGGTGCAACAAATCAAGGTGGAAATGGCCGGTGCATGCTTGTCGGTTTGGCCATATGCTGCGAGCAATGGTTTTGACAGATGCATTCTTCCCTGGAGATTGCCTTTAGTTCATCAGCCTTAGGTTAAATGTGCAGGATCTGAGGTAACATTCCATTAGCCACCGGGTCCGTAGTGTTTGTGTTACAGGAGCGCGATGGGAAGGGGGAGCTGGTGCTTGGGAGTTGAACTGGTGCCAGTCGTGCTGCAGCCTCGTGTTCATGATGTCGTACCACACACGTGTCATAAGGGAGGACACGATGGCAAAGGACTCTGCAGGTCATGTGCAGAGGGCTGCTTTTCATTTCATAACCGAGGTATGCAGGTGCTAATTTGAACCAGATGTGTGGGAGGCCGAAGCCAGAGTTTGTTACACCACGGTGAAATGATGGCCTTGCATTTCTGGGACTGGAAGGAGGGTTTGGATCAATCCTTGTTTACTAAAATATTTACGCAGCTATGATTTCTAGCGCTTGAGCTCTTCATTTCAGTTTTGCTCGAATTTATATATGTGTGTGTGTGTGTGTGTATATATATATAATATGTTTCATCTTGCCTACCTTATTGTATTTTAGACAGCAGGAAATAAATGGACTGTCTGCATGATGTGATGTATTTCAATTTCATCGTGCAAGAGGCATCAGGCTACATGAGACAGGTGCATGTTACCTTTGGTCTGTGAAGGTGGCCAGTCCAGGAACCCTGTTGTGTTCCAGGTCCATGGAGACACTGAGGAAAAGATTAGCTGCTATGGCTTATGCCAGGCTCAGTGGTGAATTTCCTGTACTTTGGTTGGATCTGTCAGCGCTGTAGGATAAGATGATGATGTTGAATGAACCGTTACCTCTAGTGTACTTGGCCAGCCCTCAGTGGCTGGAAGTTGTTCTGAGGCCTGGAACTGTGGTGTGGCTGTGCCAGGGGGACAGGGGAGGCTGCAGGCTCCACCACGGGAGTGCTCCCAGTCAGCCTGGGAGTTCCTACACAGATTGACCTTTCTGTTTTCAGTCAGCTTCATGGTTTGGTGTGTTTGGCCAGTCCTGTACCTCCTGGTGCAGTGGGTGAGTCAGAGTATTCCACCTGCACATGGGCTATTGACAGGAATTCCAGAGTGAGGCCGTCAATGTGACTGTCCTGAACAGTGTTTTCTCATGTGGAGACTGCCTGGACTGCTCAGATTTTTGGCATAACAACAGGTTAAGAGGTCTTGCATGCTTGTGAGTTTGAACCTCATTAAGAGGCTTTCTTTATCAGTGTTAACCTCTTGAAACCAAGAGTGTTTTGCTTCTCAGGTTTCTGCTCATCTTTGCTTTTTCTCTGCCTTAATAATATTTGTACGTTCCAGGGATGCGCTTTTGCTGCTGTGTAGCATAATAGCAAGATCTGCTCTAAGGCCTGCATGAAATTTTATTGATCCCATTTCAGTGCTCACTGGGGAGTCTCTTATGGGGCCTGAAATGATTGAATATAGCAATGCTGCTTTCCATGATGGGTCTGACTTTCCCAGTCACAGAGTCCCAGCAGTTGCCATAGTTTGGAACTGAGCTGCTGAGAGCATGCTTAGCCAAATCACAGATGCACGTGTAGGACTTGTTCAAAGTACTTGTGATTTTACTGTGTAGCAATCACTTTTGCCAGAAGAGAGCACAGAATTGCTGTGACCCAAGTGCCCTTTTCATTGTCCTGTGGTGAAGAAGTTCCATTGTGTGGAAGCTGTCATTTCCACAGGCAAAGGGAAGTGTTTTTCATAAGGTGAAATCTTCAGTTTTATTTCTGTGCAATGTGCTTAATGTGATTACTGAAAGAACTGAAAGCTGAACAGTGATGGGAGGGCTGGCAATGCAAGTGCTTTTAATTAACTTTCATGGCCTAGTGCACTTAATGGAGACATAAAATGTGTCCAGCTTGATGTGAGGTGTGTTTATTCAGACCATCCACAGGAGGGTGTTTTCAGCTTTGTGACTTACCTCTCCTCAGGTAGCCAGATGGGGAGAAAGCACCTTCTACCTGGGCCAGTACTGCTGTGGGATCATAATATCCGCTCTCTGAATCCTGCCAGCTCCATTGCTTCCTTGATCTCTCTATCATTTTCCTCCTAAACACTCTGGAGTTGAAATAAATCAAGACTGGGTGCAGATGTAGTGGGTCAGGTGAGCCCTTACCAGACAGCTTTGTTAAAATGGCAGCAGCTTGTATTCCTATTAAACAGCTCTTGTCATGTTTCCCTAGCGTCTGTCTGGTTTACACAGCGAGATGCACACAGGCTCTTCTCTTTTGAAACCTGCTTTGTTGTGGGGTTTTTAGCAGAGCTGATCTTGCTGCGTACCTTTGCCGTGTACACACAGTTGCTGTCTGAGCAGTGGTGTGATAATGAACTTGTTTCTCATACAGGTGACCGGTCTAAATGAAAGGGAGTTATGTTACAGTCTTGTTTCTTTAGGGTTTTTTTCGGCCACTCTAGAATCCCTTTCTTCTTTCCCAATGGAAATAAATGATTTTTGTTTCCAAGAGCCACCTTGTTTTATTAGAAGCAATTGATAGAAATGTGTTACAGCACAAGTGTGTTCTTAAACTTGGAAGTATCAGTTCCCTGTTACTTCTGCTCTTTTGCTTTAGTCTTTTTGTATAGGAACATATTGAATTTGATGGCTGAACTCAGACTCCAGCAGAAACAGCCTAGGTATAATTTCCCAAGCTTTGCTGGTGCCTGAGGGACACCAGAGGAACCTTTGCAGGAGGTTATGTGCTGCCAGCCTCGTGCTGCTGGTGCCCACTCGTGCTAGCATTGGTGATTTAGGCTGATAGTGGAGCAAGTACAATTAGAAAACTCCCTGGTGAAAGAGAAACGTGAATTCCTTGCCATTCCATACAGCAGAGGGATCCTCTGCGCTTTACTTCCAGTGCCCTTACCTCTGACAGCCATCAAGAAAAGGAGGCAGGAAGAGGCTTAAGCAGGAAAATGTCTTTTAGGGGTATTTTTACACAGCTTCAATAGCAGTTCTTCTGTGTCCCCAAACCAGGCAGGTGTAGCACAGCAGCTTGCCTACACCTGTGGGAGTCCAGGGTTTTTCCCTGGCTCCTTTGGGGGTGCAAAAACCTCCCTGGCAGACCCCTCAGAGACCCCTGAGTGCTGCCCAGGAGCTGCAGGGGCTGGATTTGGCTCCTTGGGAGAATCTGCCCACATTGAGAGAAGAGACACAGAAAATAATGATGAGTGTAAATTACAATGTTAGAACGTAGATAAATAGGTTTTCTTGAATGTTTATGATAAGGGACACGTGGCCAAGATGGAGAATTTGGGGGGTGGACACCTTTTCCTCCTTCTTCTCCATGTCATCCATGTTGGGTGACACATTGGCCTCTTGGATTGGTTGGGGTCAGGGCTGGACCATTTAATAAAATTGTATTGTATTGGTAAATTTTTGTAAACATGTAATACGTAGTACTAACTATATAAGATAAGCCCTGCCTTGACCAGGCAGATTCCACCATGGATGCCAGGCTGAGCAGACCGCTGCTGGCCAGGCAAAGTGTCCCAGAGATAAGAAACAATAAACTGTCCTTGGAAAAAGAGAAAACTGTCTCTGGCAGTCTCTCTCCAGTCTCTTCGGGGAAAACCAGGTTTTGAACCACCTTCGTGTCCCTCTGGGGTGATCTCGGGGCAGAGGAGGAACCCCAGACTGGGACATACACCCAGCGTCTGTCTCCGGTGGCTTTAGAGAGAAACAGCCAAGGACTGTTGTGTAAGCTTCCCTGGGAGTTGCCAGGGATCATCCAGTTATGGATCCCACATGAAACAGCCAGTGTTGTGATGGGAAAGGACAGGTCCTTGAGCTGTTTTCTTTTGGGGCCCTGGCCGGAGGATGTCACTGGCCCGTGGCTGGGGCTGCAGTGACCTGCTAACCCTGTGGCCGTGCCAGGGCTGCAGCAGGGATCCAGTGCCCCCTGGCAGCCCCAGGTGTGCGTGTCTGGTGAATCCCACGTTTGGACATGTTTTCTGGGGTTGGGTATTGTTGGTGCTGAGGTGTCTGCACTACTGTGTTGTGTGTGGTGAGGGAAGCATTTCCATAAATTACAGAGCTCTAGCTTCCACCTCTGCTGGTGGTGTTTCACACTGAGCATAAATTCTCTCCTCTTGAGCAAAACCAGTAATTAATAACACAAGCTCAGGTCACTGACTGAGCTGGGATCCCTCCAGCTCCCTAGGCTTTTCGTGGTGCAGCTACAGCACACAAATTGCCTTTTATTGCAGGCATGTCCTGTTTATTGTTTCATGAAAAGGTTAGGACAGCTGAAATGATGCCTGGGGAAGCAAAAGCTTATCTCCACCAGGTCCCTGTGTTATTCCCCAGGTCCCAGTTAGACTCTGCAGCAATACAAACCTTTGCCAGTTTGAAAAGCTGCTCGGGTTCTGCCCTCGGAGGCCCCAGAGGACAGTAATTTTGCCTCCGGCCATCACGAGGTACTGCAAACACGGTGTGCTTGCAGCGGGGCTGGGGAAGTCACACAGGGCCCGCGTTCTTGGGAATCCTCTCCGTGTTATCACCGCGGAGCAGCCCGCAAAGATTTGTGTTATTGCACCTGAACAAATAGTGCCGTGCGCTCCCCCAGGGCCGCTCCTGGCCCTCGGCGCTGCTGCTCCTGGCGCCGCCTGGGCAGGTGTGACGGGCCGGGCCGCTCCCCAAGGAGCGCCGCCTTCCCGGCAGGCAGGAGCGGCGCTCGCAGCTACCGCGCCAAATTCCCCCAATACTTCAGGGCCACTGTCAGGCACAATAGCAGGTGCACGCTGCAGCTGCCAGTTTCTGCTTGCTGGCTGGGTGAGGGAACTATTGGCGGCAGAATGAGAACGGTGTTTAATTGATATTTGGAGATAGGCACGGCTACTAGCGAGTGCACGAGCTCGAGCTGTGAACTGTTAGGGCTGGGCTGCTGGCATTTCCTTGTGGGCGCTAGCTGGAGGAAAACACCTTCCTTGAAAGCCATTCTCAAATGGCACAAAATGTGTTACTTCAGAAATCTGTTTTCCATATAATTCCTGAGGTTTTGATTGCAGGTCTCTCTCTCTCTTTTAACCTATTTTCCCCTCTTTTTGAGTCAGTGTTGCTGTTTGAAACTGTACCGAAAAGCACTTCTTGTGCAGCTCCACCATGGCTGCTCTGCAAATACATTTTTTAATTTAGAAGTCTGAGCAGACACAAAAACCAGATTTCCCTGGTTTTGGCTGTGGAGGCTTTTGGGGCTTACGTGGTCTGACTACTGCTGAGCTGAAGTCTGATTTCAGAGCCAAACTTCTTTTTTTTGTACATTGTTCTCGTGCAGACCAGACGTTTGTACTAGGCAGGACGTATTGCCAAAATATGGAATTGCACCTCCTGCACACAGATATTATGGAAGGGGTCTCAAAATGACTGGCTTCTGCCAGGTCAGGTGCTCATGTGAGAAGGGGAGGGGAAGATGACAAACGTGCTCTCAGAGCTGAGCCTCCCTGCCTGTGGGGTCTGCCCAGCACAAGAGGGGTACAAGCATGATTTTGTAGCTCACGCTGTGCCTGCAAATAGATGTGGGGCTGGAAGCTTTGCTGATTTATGTTCTTTGAGGGTGCGGTCCCCTTATCCTGTTATCTGCGCAGTTTGGAGTTCTAGGTTCCGTGTTCTGGGCGGAGCTCACGCTCTGGACCGGTGTGAACATCAGCATTTCCTCAGTCAGAAATGCAGTTGACGTACTTTTCAGCAATCCTTTCTCCAGAGGGAGAGTCCAGGATTTCTCTCTCTCACACGTTCTGCAGTATTCCTGTTCGGGGGACGATTTGGGGCCTTAATGTTCAGTGTCTGAGGGCTCTTTCAGGTTTCCCGAATATTCCCTTTTATACACATTTCAGAAGGACTGTGCTGGGGGCTGCAGCCAGAGTTTGCCTCTGAATGGCCTTGGGAAGAGGCTTGTGAGAATAGCTGTGGTCAGCACCGCTGTCTTCAAGCAGGTGGGCAGCACCCAGATAGGAGACCTGCCTCTTGCAAGTGTGGAAGCACCTTTTATTATTCCTGTGTCCAACCTGCAGCGGGCGTGGGATGGGCAGCACCGCCCTGCTGCGGTGGGAACAGACTGTTGGCGCTGCCAGAGTCTCTGAAGAAACACCTGCAGGAAATCCCCGATCCACCTGGAGGTCAGGGCACTCTGACAGAGGGGTGAATCGCTCCGAGTATCCCGCAGGCCTGTCTGGGGACTTTGCACTTGGCTTTGCTGCGTCTTTAACAAAACAAGGGGCTTTGCATTTAATGGCTAGGGATAAGGCTTTTGTTTACACAATGTAGTGTTTCATCAAATTCTGCATTCTTTACGTGAAAAGAGTAAAAACTGCAGGTTTGAAAGATGCTTATGCAGGATTCTTGGCTGAGGAGGGGGGGTGAGGCAGCAAATCAATTTCCAGCAAGACAGCTGCTATCGGCCAGAAAATAAGGGAGTGTGGGCTGCTCCCATTGCTCCTTAGGAGCCTGGAGCGGCCAGGAACTGTGCTTGGGGCAGAGCTGCTGTGCTGAGGGGACACCAGTGCTTAGACTTTACCTTTTAGTACTGGAAGGTTTTCAGTTTTGAAACCCTTGCTCTCAAAGAACCACATGAAGTGCCGCTGGGGGAAGAGGGTGGTACCGGACCCGTGGTTTTTGTTGTGCGAATGACACAACTTGCTTGTTTCAGAAATTTACAAACCCTGCTGTGTTTGTACACTGAGCATAGTGAGCTGCTTATGCCAGAAATAGGAAAAGAGCACGACAAAATGCACGGATCCCGTTCCAATCCACGGTCTCGAGTGGAATGGAGCTGTTTTGGGGTAATTATCCTGAGGGAGCCTGCAGCCTGCTCTGGTGGTGCAGGAGCGGTGGGAAGGGCACAGAGGTGGATGTGAGCCTTGAAAGGCTCAGCTTCAACCTTCCTGTCCGGCCACAGGTATCGCTTTTCATGTTGGGTGAATTGTTTATCAGATCTGTAACCCTGGGTTAGTTCCAAGCGTAGGAAATTCCCCGTTGTGATTGCCCATAGGTGCCAGGCTCTCGTGAGGCGCAGGGGGACGGCCAGCGGGGAAGCTGTGGCTGCGTGCCGAGTGCCTCGGCCAGCGGCGTGTGTGCAGACACCAGGTGCCTGTAAACAGCACAGCCCACGGACTGGGCTGGAGGCACGCAGGTGCTTTCCAAAGCAGCCCAGTTCCTGCTTGCTCTGCCTCTGTGGAAAGCCTGTCTGCCGTCCCACAGGCCGCTTGCACTGGTCTGTGCAGTCCCCGTTTCTGGATGTGTAGGGGCGCTGATCCGTGCAGTCCCGGGCTGAGGCTGCTCCGGCAGTGTGGCATTGATGGATGCACACCAGTAGCACCCCGAGCACTGCAGCCTGGCACGGGTCAGGAGCTGTGGGGTGCTCTGGGGCAGCAGGGAGCCGCGGTGCTGGCAGCACCGTGCTCCTGAATGGCCCCGGGCTGCCCGGGAGGGCTCCTGCCCCTCGAGGGAAGCACATTCCTGCACACAGAGCGCCGCTCCAAGCAGGCAGAGCATCTCCAGACACCAGATGTGGGGGATGGAGCACCTACTGTGCTTCAGCACTCCATTACTCAAACCCATAGTGCTTGTGCTTCTGAAATTAACCACTTTATGAATTATACAAAAGGAAATGATCGCTGTTGACAGCTGATCCTTCCAATGGAGTGTAACCAAAAACATCATTAAAAATACGTCTGGAGTTCACCATTCCACAGTGCTGACTCTCATCAAGTTGTGAACTGCTGTTAGCAGTGGCATGTCTTCCCTAAGATTCCTAATTTTCCAGGTATTGCCCTGTCTTAATAAATCTGCATTCCTCCTCCTCAGTAGTAATTATGATTCCTGGGCAGTGCACCAAAACTTGCAGATGTTTTGAAGATGTCCTGATCAGCAAAGATTAGGACATGAGTTTTAAACTTTTCTCTGTAGGCAGGGCATCCTTGATAGCTGACTCCATGAAAGGGTTCCTCAGTCCGGGACAAGGAAGAGTGAATGGTTGCCTGTTCATTAGCAGCTTGGTTTCAACACTGGCTGTTGAAAGAATCCCACACAAGTCCATGTTAATCTCTTAAGAGAAATCCCCGCATTTCTGCTGACAACTGACCACACCAGAGGCATTGCTCACCTCTGGTTTTTGTCAGCTTTGGGTTTAGCTTTGTGGGGAGGAGACCGTATTCCCTGTGGAGGTGAAAAGAACTTTCTTTATGCATCAGTCAAAGCGACCCAGCTGTGTTTGGCAAGCTCCTCTCTTTGAGTTTCCTTGGAAGCTCCTTGGGAGTTCTGCAGGCTGGCCCAGGTACAAGCTTTTGAGCCTGTGCTTAAGGCAATCCCTTGCCATGCTTTTCGTTTGTAAGATGTGCTGCACATTCTCCCCTTAGCTGTGACTCTTTAGAGCATTCTTCCAGCTTTCCTTTTCCTTCAAGGTTGTGTGGGTGTTGTTGAAGTGACTGTCAGCTTCATTCCTTTCTCCGCATCTCTGGATCTTTACTCTCAGCATTTAAGTTGTTTGTTTGTTTTTTTTTTTTTTCTTTTTTTAACTTTTTTTTCTGCTTGCCCATAAAGCCAAGTAATGGTGCAGAGCCTGCTTTGCTTGAGAATATAGAAAAAGCAGTTCTGCTTGGAAAACCCAGTGAGCATAGGAAAGGAATATCAATCACAGCTGCAAGGTGGGAAGTGCCTGGAAACCCCAAAGCTTCACCCACCCCCTTTAGTGGCAGGAGTGATGCAAGTGGCAGAGAGCAGCTCCCTGAAAATAGGTGCAAATGGTTTTCTGCAGGTTTTGCTGCCAGTCTGCTGATGGCAGTGATGTGATCAGTGATTCTGTGTGTGAGGAATGCCTTCCTTCCCTTGCCTGGAGCATCCTGCCCCAGCTTTGCTGGGAAATGTTCACTGCAGCCTGCACAACAGTTCTGCAGCTTCATCATTTCTTTCTCTCTACCTTCTTTTGGTCTAATTTCGACTTCGCCATCTGCCAGCGTTTTTCTGGGACTGTTTGGTCTTTGAAGAGATGCACCTGTTTTTATATGCGTGAAAAATACTTGAATTGCTTTCCTAATGGAAATCAGCATTTTGTTCTCACCCTGGATTCAATAAGTACTGCTCATTGCTCTTAAGTAGTATTTACAAGCTCTGGTTGTTAAAATCTGTCACACAGTGACATGCAGTTGAGGCAGCCGATTGAATGACAAATTCTTACAAATGTAAACAAGCGAAGAGGAAATGTAAACAGAATATTGACTGGCACACGGGTAGGTCTGAGGACATGCCAGACTCACATGACAGTGGGTTGTAAAAAGTTGTTTCAGACTCCACTGATCCCAGCCGAGTTACCTGTGTCCCATTGTAAGGTCGAAGGCACAACTAGGAATAAGCTTCTGTGTTTTCCATGTAGCATTTCTGTTTTGTGGGGTGTTTTTTTCCTTTTTTTGTAGTGCTGTCCGCTGTGTCTTTGTACATGAGCAAGGATCCTTCCGAGTGAAGTGTGTGCCAGTGCAGTTGGTAACATCTGATCAATGTACCTTCGGTCCTACACTTTAAATCTTTGATTTGCAGGCATATTCCCATATCTATAAAGGACAGCATCCACAGTGACTCTTCTCCTTGATTCTCCAGGTGTTCCTGCTGTTGGCCCATCAGAGTCCTGTGCATGGTGCACGGACACATGGGGCAGGAAGCTGGGAAGTAGGCTCCTCTGGTTGGAAAAGGGCCAGAAAAGGGCAGAAAACTTGAAGGAAAGGATTGGATTTCAGTGTTTTTCCTTATAAGTCTTAGTGCTGCTTTGCCACAGGTGCTCAGAGAATCCTTCTGAAGGAAACTCTTATTTCCTTTCATGCCATCTTTTGTTGACTTGCATTCACGCTTTTTAAGGTTCGCATCCTTGTGGGGAAACACATGGAGTGCAAAGGTATCAGAAGGGAAGGTGGGGAGGGGAGGTGTCCGTGGCAGGACAGGAAAAGCAAACAGCCTGTTTCTCCAGACCTCCAGCTCTGCCTAGGTACAGTCTGCCGTGTCTGAGTATCCCTGTGTTTCCTGGGAAATATCACCAGCCTCACTCCCCTGGCTCACTAGCATCCTGGACAAGGAGGATTGTGACACTCAGGTGATCAAAAGTGGAGATGAAATATATATGTTCTGTCTTAGTTGGATAACTGGGATACGTCTGAAAGAGTCATTGAGACTGTGCAGCTCTCCCTAGCCGATCAGGAGGGCAAGGAGATGATAATCATGGTTGTTACTTGCTGTGCGTGTGACAGTATCTGGCCGTGCTCTGGATCAGTCCCACGGGGAAATGGGGCTCAGGCTTCCCCTTGGAAAGGTGACAAAGCAGACACTTGGTTATCGAGCTTTTATTGTCTTCGTGGGTTTGATAAGGTCAATTAGTACATTAAATCCTGCCACAGTAAACAAGAGGGTGCTTGGAGGGGAAGGTTTACCACCTCCTGCGCTGTATTGTAGCAACTGATGTAGCCGCTGTAATGATAACTAAGAAGGACTTTGTGTCCCACAGAGTTTATGGCTTGATATGAAGGTGTGTTTTAGATACTGCATCTCAAAATCTTTGGAAAGTGTTCCTGGGAGAGTTTCTTTTCCAGAGCTGGTTTGTTTTGTTGGGTTTTTTTTTTTTTAGTGGTTTTCTTTGTAGAGAATTTTCTTTAACTCGAAGTTTTATCCTCGTGAAATTCTGACGGTGGAAACAATTTCCCAAACGATGATGAATTCCCAAGTTCCCAAAATGGCAGGGACAGGGGGGTGTGGTAGCCTGAGGTCTCAGGCAGGGCTCGGCGCAAAGCTTGGCTCGCTCGGCTCTGGCGGATGCTTTAGTTGGATTCCCCGCAGAGAGCAGCTCAGGGGACGGCAGAGCCCGGTGAGGCCGTGCAGGTGAAGTGCCAGACCGTGCTCTGTGAGAGCCCCGGGCGCTTCTGGCCAGCGAGCAAGGACGGGGAATGGTCGCAGCATCCGTTTTACGGCTGCCGGGTGGCTGGGTAGGTGGCTTTTGATGATCCAACAAAGGCTGTTTGCGCGGGTGCCAGAGCTATTTGCGGATATTTGCTTAGCTGCGAGCGAGCGGTGCCGTTCCGTGTGAACTGCGGGTCCTGCCCACCTGGGCGCGGGGCAGCCTGAGAGTCCCTGCCAGGACAGCGAGCGGGTGCCTGTTTGTCACACCGAGGGCAGCCTGACCTGCGCACTCACCTGTAGGAACGTGGTCTTTGCCTCACTCGTCTTGTGACCAATGTCTCTTTTACTAGCTCTGGAAAGTTGTCTGGACTGCAGGAATATCCATCAGTCATCTCCCTGGTACAGCTGTGCCCTCTCAGACGCTGACAAGATACTGAACTGTCTGTAGTGTGCAGCCAGAGAGTTCCAAAGAAAGGGAATTATTCCAAGTTGTCACATAGTTCTTACAAAAATAGGAAAGATTAAAGCATTTGCTGACTATTAAGTTCCAGCTGTATAAAGAGCATCCCTGCAGTGGCAGAATAGCATCTCTCCAGGAAGGCTTCTTCTTGGACAGTGCTCCTGGAATGCAGTTTCAAGAGCAGCTTTTCATGCTGCCCTCAAAATGGACTTGAGGTTATGCTGGAAATTGTTTTCATGGGGCACGTTCCTTCTGATTTCACATAGAATGAAGTTTAAAGTTTTTTTTTTTTTTTTTTGCTTTATCTTTGTGGGAGGAAGGGGGTGGAAATTTTTCGAAAGTGTTTTATTTTGCGTCATATTAATTGATCATTTTGTGCAAGAAGTGGAATGGTGTGAAAACATAGGAAAGCAAGGAGCTGGAGGCAGGGGCTCAGGGAGAGGAGAAGTACTGAAGTTACCTCAGCCTGTGACTCTGCGGGGCGATAAGTGAGGTACTTCAAATGCCAGTTGATCTGGGTGGGAAGTGGAAAGCCCCTGTAATCCGATTAATCCCAGAGCATGGGCTGCCTGGCTGGCAGTGTGAAGGCAGCCCCAGCACATGCTCAGCTGTTGCTCTTTCACAATGCGGGCTGCAGTTGTCACTCCCGGGCTTTTGCCAGCAAAAACATCCGCTGGGTTCATTTTACCACCAAATATTTTTACACTTCTGTGCTAATAAATATAAACTACCCTGGCTGCAACTGCCACGTCCCATCCTCCCGTTCTTTGCACTGCACCAGAGATGTGGCTTGACCTACGCCAGTGTCCTGTTCATCCTCCCAGCAGCCTGATCTCTCCTGTCCCAGAGGAGCTCCCCTCTAGTGCTGATTTTGGCTCCAGAATGTGGGGGTGAGCAGAGGGGAAAGACTTCAGATGAGCCTTTTGACACGGTGTGCTGCCTGCTGCTAGGGGAGGCTGGGAGGATTTTCCCCTAGCTGGCTGCTGCTGCAGGCATGTTCACACACGTGAGGAGCTGGGGAGGTGGCAGAGGTGCAAGCACTGCTTGTGTCCCACACGTTGTCCCTGCGCCACCTCACCGGTGTTCTGGTGCCGCCGTCCGGGGAGGAGCATGGCTCAGTGGCAGGGTGGGGACAGCCACGTTCTAGGCAAGGACCTTTCTTGAAGGCTTCATCTGAGCTCTCTGTAAGGGCGTGCCAAGCATTTAAGTACTGAAAATATACTTGTTTTCCGCGCTGCAGAGGCTTACACAGCTGAACCCTCCAATGTTTGTGTTTGACGTCAATGGGAGCGTTGCCCGAATGTGGGATTAGAGGCAGCGAGCTGTTCCCTGCCCCGTGTGCACACCGTGGCCCCGTGCCATGTCACAGCAGCGTGTGGGGAGCCCTGCCTGGCAGGGAGCTCCCCGTGCCCCTGGGACAGTGCCCTCTCTGGGTGCAGCCTGTGGTGCAGCTGCTGCTGCTGTGCTGGGTGGGTCACACCGGGCTCTGGCTCCCCCTGTGTGCTCCCATGGAGGGCTGGGCTCTGGGGTCTATGGGATGAGAAGCCGCAGCTTTGTGGGGCCAAGGGGACGAGGCAGCTCTCAGACCCAGCAGAGCCTTAGCACAGATTGACTGCTTGGTGGGCTGAGGGTACAAACGTCTGAGTGGGAGGGGAAGGATGCTGAGGCCAAGGTGAGTGTCCACAGGTAATTGCAGATAAACACCTGAACAGTGACTGACTTTTATTTCCAGTCATTAGGTTCAGGAGGTTGCTGCCCCACTTCAGCACTGGTGACTCTGGGTAGTACTGGCAGGAGGATCTAGGCTCTGCCCAAATAACACGTGACTGGAACTTGTGTGTTCCTTGTGGATGCACCAGTCTGGCTGTTTGCTCATTATCTCTGCATTTCCAGCTCAGAGAAGTGCTGAGCTCCCTCTCTGGTGCTTGGGTCAGATAACGATGGGCTGGCTAAAAGTGTTAGGATATTAATCCAGGCTGTATTCTCTGCTGTTAATCTGTAAAATGAGATATTAATAACCTGTCCTGCCTTGGCTGAGTTTTTACCGGGGGGATTTTGACAATAAAGACGTTAATGATCGAAAGGCTCTTGAATCTCTGAGGAGGGGGTAAGCTAAGATACCTCAGATGGCTCATTTCCAGAGAAGTGCAGAGAGTTCAAGGAGGATGGAATTCAGATGCAGGATTTCTCCTCTTGTTCGACCAAATGATTGACAGATTAAAGTGTGGGTGTCTTCTTATTTTCTGCGCTTAGAAAGTGTACTGGACCAAAGTGGACATAACAATAGAGTCTGGATGTCTGATTCCTTCCTCCTGCCACAGGACAGCTGGGTTCCTCTCTTGGTGTCTAGGGGCAGAGTCCAGCTTTGTATTGCTGTCACAGCCAGGTGACGAAGGTGACTTTCTCAGGTGGAAATTTGAACGCCCTGCACCCGGGTGGGTGGATTCTGTATGTTTCCAGCAATTTCAGTTCAGCAGATTGTGATGCGGACCTGCTCTTCTCCCTGGATGGGCTGAGCAGTGTTTGTCAGCTGCATCCCTGGGATGCCAGAAGCCTAGGTGTGCGAGTCGGCTCTGCTCAGCCCCGTGCTGCAAACATCAGGAGCAACTGGCTCACCTTAGGGAGGGGTAGCAGTGTGCTTGGGGATCACAGTCATGAGGTCACAGCCAGCTGCTCTGCAGCATTTGTTCGTATAGAAGCAGAACCTTTTTGCTTCTGAGGCACGTCACACAGCACCTTCTGCTTTGAGTGGGGAAAAAAACATGTCCTTTCTCTTTAAATGTTACTGCTGTAATTGTCACCAGTGCACTGCTCTGAGTAGCATGAATGTACTTCTCCGTCACAGATGTTGTAGACATTTGCATTCTGTTGACATCAATATTTAATTTTATGTTTTTAAAGCTCGTGTAGTTTTGCTGAAGAATTACATAAATAAGAACACGTGTGTAACTGAGCTGCATCCCTCCCCACAACCTCTTGGAATCCAGTCCCTCACTTCTGGGTGGTCACTGTACTTACGGGGTGTTTTCATAGCGGGTATATAGTGGGAGCCGTCGGTATAAATGAGAGCACAACGGAATCCTGTTTACAATTAGGACACTTGAACTGTCTTGCCTCAGTTGTCTGTCTCTTCCCGTGGTCAGTGCAAGGAAATTGGTTTGTTGTTACAGGGACAGCTCGGGATGTGTTTCAACACATCGAGGAAAGCTTTACTTGGGGGAAGGGAAAACATTCATCCTGTGAGGGCTGAGGATGCTGTCTTTGGGCATGGATGGTGAATACGATGCATCAAATCCTTTAATATGGAAACTAAATCCCTAAAAAGCTGCATTATGCCTTTTACTTCTTGCCAGCCCCAGCCTGTCAAAGTTAATTTCTCTCAAGTTAGGCAGGATTAAAGTTTTTTTCAGGGTGAAGCAGCTGAGGCTGTTCCCCATTCTGTCAGCGTACTGTCCTAAAGGGTGCTGCCCTACACAATTCCTCTGTACCTGCTGTGCCTCTGGCCTCCCTGTAACAGATGTGTTCAAAAACGAGAGGGGCTGCTGGACAGCTTGTCCAGTGTGCACAGTGTCCCAGTGCTGCCAGGAAATGCCTGTAGCTGCAGGTAGGCACGGCCATCCTTGTGCCTCCAGGCAGCTTGTGGTGTCACAGCCTTGGGCTTCTACAGGCTGAGACAGACATCAGAGGTGTGCAAGGCTTTGGTAGGGGTGCTGGTATCGCTGCCTCACCTGATCATTCCTTATCTTTCTGCTACAATATGTCATTGCGCTGCCTCTGTATGCTCACGCCCTGGAGCACAAGGGCTCCTGCGCATCCTTGCCGCTGAGGATGTGCGCATCACTTTGGAAGTCACCTGATTGAAAACTGCGTCAGAGTTCCAAAGAGAAGCATTAAGGATAGGGAATGCTATTGACACAGTAACCGAGTGTGTGATAAAGTGAAGGTGAGGGGGTGTTTCTGCCCAGCCCAGCTGTGGTGCATGGGACTGCATTTCCACTGAGTGCAGTTGGGCAGTAAAGGAGGAGGGCTGCTGCAGCTCTTGCCTTAGCAAGGGCTCAGCTCACACCCAAGGAGGAGGCGCTGGACCAGAACATGCTTTTGCCTGATGTGTTGCTGATTTTCTGTTTGGCTTAGGGAAAGGGTAGGAATAGTTCAGAGGAGCTGAAGCATGAATAGAAAGGTTTTTTTGATTTTTTTTAAACTCCGAATGAAAAATAAGCTGATGAAATGGGGGAGAAAATTACCTTGTTAAATATGAAGGAAATATAATTAGAGGGCAAGTTGTCAGCATAGAAGTAAAACCCTGGGACCCTAGTGCTGATCTTTTAGGTAGAATCAGGCTGAGGTTCAAAGTGGCAGTGGAGTGCTTCAAGATGTTCGTGTACCTGTTTAAGGAACATTCCTATGTGTATTTTCAGGGCTGCTCATTGTTTCAGATAACTTGTTGAAATAAATCAGGCAGGGGAAAAAAATAAGCACTGCTGGTCACTTGCTGCTGAGCTTCTTGAGTTCACTGACTGCTACTGTTTCTTTCTGCCTTTAGATTCTTGCCCGGTTAGGACAGCCAGGAGATCATATTCAGGGATTAAATTATTTGCTGTTGGGCATCGCTGCTTTTGTCAGAATAGTAGGGTAGGGCATCCTTGGAGACAGAGGAGACTTGGCAATTCCTGTGGCTCTGTTTTCCCTCTCTGTCCAGGCAGCTCTCGAATGTCAGCCCCGTTCTGGTTTACAGACATGCACAGGAGCGTCAGCAGTGTGCCTCTGTGTTTTTGGAGCCAGGCTCCTTGTTAAGCACTGCCTGTTTGGCACGGGTGGGTGGGCACACAGCGTCTGTGAAGGCAGTGAGGCCCTGTTGATGGGTGTTCTGTGTCCCACCACAGCCAGACCCTGACGGGAGCCGTGTCACCTTGTCTGTGACTGGTCACCGCCCGCCGGGTGGGGACTGCAGTGCTCCCAGCCCAGGAAGCCAGGGAAGAGTCAGAGGAGAACGGGGGGGGGGGGGGGGGGGGGGGGGGGGGCGAGAGCTTCTGAGCTTCTCCCTTAAAGTGCCAATCCAAAGGAGTTTCTCCCCTTACTGTGTTCTTTGTGAACTGCAGTTACTCTGAGGGTTTGGGTTTCAGAAATCTCAGACATTTCGGAGGATTTGAAAGGTAAATTGCGTTACCACCAGCTACTCTTCTTGCTCTCTTTTAAACAGAACACATTCTTCTCAAATTGAAATATAATTATGGACCTGATGTGCTTTGAACGTTTCATTTATTCAAACTGAAAATTATGTTCTCTGCAAGCTACTTTAAAGCCAAAATAAAAACCCCAACCTAATTATAGCAGCAGTGTGGAGGAGGTCTGCTAGGATATTGTATGATACGTTTGGACAGCTGCTTTTTACTGGAAAGTTGTCAAGACCCTCCTCACAAAAATGTTTTGGAGTGCCTAAGATGGGTGGATCCAGAACCTGACTGGCGCAATGCATTGGGCTGGGGCAAAGGCACGTTCTCATCCCTGCTGGGCTTCTCAGCTGCATTCAGGAGCATTTGCTGAAGTAGTAAAGCTGGATAAGGAAAGTTGGAATGAGTTACACCCTGTATAGTAGCTGTCGTTGCTGAATGGAGAACTTTTTCTGGGAGATTTAATAATTTAATTTAACAATAGTGTTGTTCTTAAAAAGAGGCAGAAAATATTTTCTTGTTGCCCCTTACAGGGGGAGAAATCACCAAGCTACACCATGTGTGATTCTGGCTCTGAATGCGTTTAGGGACTCACTTGTTCAAGCGCTCATTTGCATCAACTGACATTGACTCGGACTTCAGGGGAATCAGGTTTGCTTAGATTAAGCTGAACTGTGAAGTACATTTGAGATTTTCTTTCTTTTTTTTTTTTTCAAACTGTCTGCTGGTATGAATTCCAGAAGTGTTTACTGGAATTTCAACCGAGACATGACAGAGCTATCCCAGGTGGCCTCTTACTTGTTGTTTTTATTAACATCATTATTCTAAGACTATAATTACTTGGAAAATACTGCTAATTAGGATTACCACACGGCTTAGCAGGAACTGAGGAACCTGCTTCTCCTTTTGCATAAGCAGTTTGGTCATGTCTGTCCTTGGTTTCAAGGTCTGGATTGTGTTTGCAAGTGGGGCTCAGGGCAGGGAGTCTGTTTGTTAGCCATGAAGTCTTTGATGTGAGAATCCATCCCACCACCCAGTGGGACATCATCATGGGGATTTTTGGTGGTTGTGTGTTCATGTTCGTGGCATCTATGAAAGAAATGCCTTTTCTGAGGGGGGATCTCTATCTGAGACTTGTCTCAGAGTCTGTCATACAGGGGATTTTTAGGACTTGTTTCTTCGACACATTTGCATGGACAACATCCTGCCAGTACTTGAAAGAAAGGGTTGCATTTAAAGCTTCGCTGTAATGAACGTACAAACACAAGCACAGAATGTGGCCTGCTTAGGTCACCACCTGTGCTGTGTGGTTCAGCTGCCTGAAATGAGCTTTCAGTAAGTGATATGTCCTACCCTGACTGCATTGCAATGGTTTTTCTCCTATTAATACCCAGTGCAGTTAAATGCCAGCGTTTTTAAATCATATGCATGGATTGTGAGGGTCCAGTTCAGTGTTGATGCTGTTCACTGTAGCTGTGCTCTCCGGCACTCCGAGGAGCATGTTGGGCATTTTCCCCACCAAGATGCTTTGGAAGCTGTCCTAGTGCTCCTGCAGAGCTTCAGCAGCACCTCCACCAGAGCGCTGCAGTGGTTTGAGAGGCAGTGATTGAACTCACAGCAGAGCTTGGCGTTTGGCTGGGTTGGGAGCTGTAGAAGTTGGCTTGATCAGTGATTTATAGATGTTGAGAAGATGTTGAACAATGATTTTTGAGGAGCAGCGCAAACAAAGTGTGTTTGCATTAGTGATTCTTTGATGTGAAAACCTATTCAGAGGGTGCCAGGGCGCTATCTGAGAGCAGCATCAAGAGCATCCCGGTGTGTGATTTCTCAGCAGGCATTTCCTGCTGTTAGCCCGTGAGTGCACCTGCGTGTGGCACAGCTGTCCATGCCTGCCCAGGTACAGCCGTTAGCAGCTGCCCAGGACACTCCTCAGCTCCCGCCCGCAGGGACACGAGCTCCCTCCTAGCCCTGCTTCCCTCTCCACTCATCTGTCTCCTCCGCTGCTTCTCTGTGAAGAAACAGGGGCAGTTCCATAGAAGGCATCGTGGGTGATGCTTTCTGTCCAGTGCTGCTGGGGTTTCAGTAGTGCCAGGCTCCTCGTGCTCCACAGCTCCTCGATGCCAAGCAGCAGCACGGCAGCACTTTTCCTCTGGCTTTGATGTTGGAGTGCTGGTGGCTTTGGAAGAGCCTCGGAGGAAATCTCTGAGATGTGGAGGAGGAGCCCTCAGAACTAGGTCCTCTGGAGAGGATTTCCCTTCCAGGGAGGACTTGGCTTTCCCATGCCTGCAGTAAAACCTGTTGGCAGCACGGCACACGCTGCCAGGTTTGGTCATAGCTTGCCTGATGGTTGTTCTGGGGGGCTGGAGTGCTGAGCCTTGGCTGGGGGCAGGAAATACCTGACAGACACCAGAAGGAAATAGCTGACCAGTGTGAGGCAGCCCTGACAGTGGTTTCTGGTGTGCCTCAGCTCAGGCCACTGGGCCTTGAGAGCACAGGACAGTCCAGCAGTGCCAGTGGCACAGCCTCTGCTGAGCTGCAGCCTGCAGCCTGGGCCGGTGGTTGTGCACGTGCTTCCTGGGACAAACCCCTTCCCAGGGCAGCACAGTCCATTCCTCTGGGCCCTGCATCGCTCCCTGCTCCCTGCCAGCAGCAGGAAGGATGAGAGGGGTCAGCCCTCAGGGCTGGGGAAGGAGGGAGCACCCCTGCCCGAGCTGCAGCTGGGACAAAAGTCCCTCTACCACCCTCTGTGATGCCACTGTTCCTTTCTTCCTCGCTTTTTTTCCTGTCATGAGAATGTTATGTTGAGGGAACAAAAGCCTTCAGCCTGTCAGGCCCATGAGCTGCACATGTAAGCCATTAAGGATGTGACTGTCGAGCATCTCCTTTGTATGGCAGATCTGGAACCAAATGCATGTGAGCCCACAGAGTGGGCTTGATTCAGTCAACCAAAATTACAGGGTAGCTGGAGTTTTCCATTTTTTAATGGATGGCAGAGTTTTAATGTGGTCGTGGTACAAACTCACGCGATTTATGATCAGATGGACTAACCGCTGACTGACGCCTTGTCAATCCTCATGGGCACCTTCCAGATGCAAGGCAGGGAGCAGCAAGATGTCTTCAGGAGGTACTGGCGAGGCTATTTTCTGATGGAAAATAGGCACCTGGCCCTAAATCCCACTGACACGAGAAATCAGCAAGCAAAGATGTGCTTGCCTCCATGTGTGTGTATAGGCGGGTCTGTAAAACTTTGGGCAAACCCGTCTCTCTTTTGTCCCCTTCCAACTGCATTTGCTGCCAGATTCTTCTGGCTAGCTGTGGGCTGCTGGAGCGTCCCATGAAGCCATCTGCCCAGCGGCACCACCCTGTAATTACAGGGAGAGGGATCTGGAGCTCAGACTGCCCGGTGGATTGGTGTGCAGGGCGTGGCACGTGTGGCACTCGCACCCACCTGGCCCAGAGCAGCAGTTCGGTGAAACAAACCCAGCCTGGGCTGCTTGCAGCAGGTGAGGAGCTGTTCCTGAACCCATTACAATCCCCTTTCCAAAACCCCAAAGGTCCAGCGTGCAAGGGTGTCGTGTGCTGTACAGTTTGAGTCATCCACGACTCCAGCAGGCTGAATTAAAAAGTCAGACTGCCAGCTTCCAAAGTCAGAGGTTTTTCCTTGGCTTTTGGTCGGTCGGTTGGCTTGTTTTTCACGTGAGCTTTTGGGGTGTTTGGTCCATGCAGGCTGCTTTTTTCCATCCGTGTTCTGCCCTCCCTTTTTGTTAATTACAGGTACTGTAGTTGTACCCTCTGTGAGCTATTCTCACTTCTGACCCACCCCCAGTGCTTGATTGGACTGATGGGTGGATTTCTGTCCAGCCAACACAGAGGCAGAGGAATTTCAGTGGTGCTGAAAACAACTGAAGTCTATTTGATAATTACAGGCTTTACAAAACTAAGAATCTTAGGAGCAGGAATTCTGAGAGAGAAAATTGCTTCCCCAAAAGCTGCTTTGCTTGCAGGTGCCTTGCTTAAGGCAGAGTTGAATTGGGGCGCTCTGCCCAAGGGAAGTGGTAGGCAAAATACGCTGGATGCTCAGTCTCCTGCTTCTGTGTGTGTTAAATTTGGTATTAATGACAATCTGCAAACAGCTTCTGCACTTGCCAAGGAGGTGCTCACGAAGGCTCAGGGAAGCACAAACTTGTGCTCCTTGGCCTGTCCCCCTCCCCTGAACTGGGGCACAAAACTCTTAACTGCCTCCATCTGCAGAAGTGAGAGCTTCTCAGTGGTCCCTTCCAGCAGTGCCAGCATTGAGTGCACGCAGGGAATACAGCTGAGGCTCATGCCCTGAGGCTGCCAAGCAGATTTTATGGATGTTTCAATAAACAGTGCTTTTAAAAATGAAAAAAAGGAATGACTCGTCCATTTCAGCTGTTAGAGGCATGACATTCATTGCAGCCAAATCTGTTCAAACATCCTTGACAAATACCAGGAAAGAGTGTTCTGTAGACAGGTGGGTTGCTTTTAAAAAGTCAGTCCTTAAACAAAAAAAAAAAAAGAAAAGAAAAGAAAAGAAAGGAGGAAGAGACAGGCCGTGAGGATTGCCAGCCCCTCTGTCCCCTGGGAGAAGCAGCCTGGCTGCAGAGAAGGGTGGCAGGTGCAGGACAGGAGCCACAGTGTGGCTCGGGCTCGACTCGCCCTCTGGGCAGGGAAAACTCTGCAGCAATGGCAAGGTGTGGCCTCTGAGAGTTCTTACCTCCCGGGCAGGTCATGCACAGATCCTATTTTTAATCAAAGCCTATTTTTAATTAGCATTTCCAAATCAACAGCTCGGCTGACTTCTATGCCTGGTGACAGGGAAAATGAGTTCGCTGTTATATGACCAAAAGCATCTGAACTCTCATATGTTAACAGCGAGTCACTTCTGCTTTGCTTTCATTTTACTTCCTTTCCTGTCTTTCTCCTTGTAGTTCATTTTATGTTCCTTTCTCGCTTTTGTGGAAATTGGAGGACTCTGGTGAGGATCTGAGCTGCTTTTTATGCTCTGTGAGTCTGTCTAGGAGCGGGGATTTTAGTTATGCTTTGGCTGACTGAGTAAAGCTGGTTTTTGACTGTATCTATCAACCTCAAGCCATCAGTCCTGCTGTGTCCGGCATGGATTTTTGGCGTGGTCCTTCAGGTCTCATAATTTGAGAGTGTGATCACATAGCAAATGTTTGTGGAGCTACTAGGAGCTGTCATCATAGCTGGAGTCCAGCTCTCCTGGGTTTTGGGTCAGAGTGATTCCTGCTCGCTCTCCTAGGGTCCATCAGAATTGGCATCAGAAAAGGAGAAGGAGAGATTTTGCCAACTGCTCCTAACGATGCCTTGTTGTGACTAGGTTAGGGTTTCTGTGCTGCTTTTGGAGAAGGACGTGGCTGTAGCTGCTAGCAACTGCCAGGCACGGGCTGCTCTGCAGCTGCCCGGGAGGGAGGGAGGGAGGGAGGGAGGGAGGGAGGGAGGGAGGGAGGGAGGGAGGGAGGGAGGGAGGGAGGGAGACTGTGGAAAAGCAAACACTGCTGCGGGCAGGATCGCTGCCTTGGGGTTGCTCTGGTGGGAGCGCAGGTGACCAGGGGTGACGTGCTCCTTCCTGGCCCCCTGGTCCAGAGGAAGGCTCCTAAAATCTGAGCAGCTGGTTGCTGTTTCAGGATGCTGGTGGGCTCCCACGGAGCCAGATAGCCTGGCCTCGGCATCCGTCTCCTTAGGGAATTAGAAGGCAGGCTGGGAGACTTTCAACAGCAGTGGCTTTGGCTGCTGTTGCTGAAGAGTGGGAGCATCAGGCAGAGCCCTGGCCCTGAGTTTTACCTCAGTGCCTGGAGCTGAGATTGTCGAGACATCGTGTTTGCCAGGTGGGGTGGGCATGGGTTGTGTCTGTTGGGAACAAAATAATGCTGAAGGTTGTGCTTGTAGATTTGCTGGCTGAGATGGATTCCGTGCATTGTGAGGCAGAGCCCTGATCTGGGGAGGATGTTCTCCCATGCAGGACCACGCTGGGGACCCTCTGCTCACCCAGCATACCAAGCAGGGAGATTTGTTCCCCTCACCTAGCTTCCTCCCCCCTGTTCTTGACTCATTTTGAAAGCGAGAACAAAAAAAAAGCAAACACTCCCTGCAAGTTCAAAGATATGCAAATCCATCCTTTACTGTTTTGACAGTAATTTTTTTTCCACTGGAAAACAAATCGTACAAAGGGGCTTGTGAGAAGCCAGGCCGAGGCCGCATTCCTGCAGCGCGAGGTGCCCTGGAAGCGCCGCGCACCTGCCAGGCCAAGCAGGCACCAGGCTTTCAGCAGCACCTGTGCCAGCACAGCCCTGCCCCAGGCTCCACTGCACAGCCCCGTTTGCCTTTCCCTGACCCATTTCTGCAGAGCCGCGAGTGACGGCCTGGCCAGCCTCCCTGTGCGGGCTGGGGATGAATGCTGGCACCCCTGGGCACCTGCACAGCACAGGACCCTCTGTCCTGCAGGATCCAGGCTGGGGGTGCCAGGTGGGGGCCCAGTGGGGCAGGTCTCAGGCCCTCTGAGGAGTTTCTTGGCCAGTTAACAGAAAACAGAGCCCTCTGTGCAGCACTGCCATTGTCTGTGGAAACTGGTGTGGAGTTTGGGTGGGCTTTGAGCAGCCCCTAACCCTTATTATTCTATTTCCTCATGACTTAAAACTTTCAGTTTCATAAATCTAATGTTTTCTGGGGAGGATACTTGGATGATGCCTGTCTTACAGGGACACTACAGGACAGCAAGCTGAGAAAAATTCCATCCTTAAGCAATATTGATGGCATTCTGAAAGCTGACATTCTGGGGAAGAAAGGCTGCATTTCTTCTCACATGCTTTCCAGGCTGAAATCTTTTGCTGGTTTGTCTAATGGTTTAGCTGTCTAATAACTGCTCCGCTTGTGTATGTGTTAGCAGGATAAGTAGCCATGCGTGTTTTCAGTGAGTCAAGCAGCAAAGTTCCAATGGCCCCACTCCTTCCTGAATGGCTGTTTCTTACAGCCCATGGCTGCAGACCTCTGTGGGCTGTGAACTGACCCTGCTCAGTCTGGGAGCTGAGTATGTTCAGCTACACTTGCAGTAACTCCAGCGCTCTGACCCACACCTTGGAGCCCACAGGAAAAGGCTAACCCAAAAACCCCATTGCTGCACATTGCTGCCCCACACCTCCTAAATCCATCCTTCTGCCTCTTGGCTGGTACTTGAGACGTGGTGGAGGGGTTTGGAAGAGGCAGGTAGGAACTTGGTCTGTGTACAGGCATGAAGGGCCGTCCCAAGGAGCTGGAGCCCTCGGGGTGTCTTTGCCTCCCTCGGGGTGTCGGGGGTTCTGCCAGTGGCAGCTGTGACACCAGCAAGGCTCCACGTGGGGAACGTGCACTGGAGGCTCTGGGGGTTCAAACCTGCTGTGTGTTTGGGGCAGCTCTGCAGGGTCTGGTGGGCTGTGCTGCCCTTGGCTGTCTCTCTGTGTGTGCGGACCTGTGCTTTGGTTTTGTGTTTGTCAGTCCGCTAAAAGCCTTGCAGTTCCTCAGTAAAGGATGTAAAGAAAAGCTGCCTCCCAAAGAGGTCCCAGGAGGCATCTGCAGGTCTGTGGTTTTGATAGGCCTGGTTTGCAAAGCAACTCCCCTCTCCCACTCCTGTATTTAAATTCATGAGGGCTGGGGACTCCTCCACTTGTTCTTTTATTTCTTTTTCCTCTCTGTTCTTGTTGATTTCCTTTTTTGCTCCCCCCGGTGTGCTCCTGATGTGCAGACAATTGCCTTCATGCCTCTGCTTCTCTCCAGCTCCCCCTCCCAGGCCTGGAAAGCCTGTGACCCTGTGTGCCCTGCTCCCTGTCAGCTGCACCCAGAGCTGGGGCTGCCTTCTCGCTGCTGATGCTCACTTCCTGGCCGAGGAAACTCTGCCTGCGACTCTGCTTTAGAAAGGCTTCTTTATTTTAATGCTCGCAGAATTCATCTGAGCTCTCAGCAAGCTGTTCTCAGCCAGAAGATTGTTTTCCAACTGAGGCAACACCCTGTTTACATAGGTAGGGAAATTCACAGTCCACAGAGCTTCTTCCAGTCAGAGCAGCTGTCAAGCGCTTGCTGCAAGGGCAGCACATGGTTCACATGTTCAGCAAACAGTTCTTCTTCTGAAGGGCAACCCTTCTTTATAGTTGTTTTTCTTTTTTGTATTTTTCTTTCCCTGAAGAGTTGAAAGCTAGAACATCTGCTTCTTGGCCGGCCATTCTTTCCCACAAGTGTTACTTCCCAAGTTAAATCTGGGTTGGGTTGTTGTGTGTGGACACAATATTGTGTGTGCCCCTGTTTCTGGACTCCAGGGAGCTGGGAAGGCAGGCAGGCTGTGCTGGGCCCCCTGTGCTGCAGGGACAGCGTGTCTGTGCTGTGCACACCTCCCTCACCCAGCCCAAGCTGAGCAGAAGGTGATTGCCCAGCCCTGAGTCTGTGCTCGGTGCTATTTCAGCCCCAGGGAGCCCAAAGAGCAGCTCAGCACTTTGTTCCTGCCCGTGCAGTGCCCACGCTCCGAGCTGCTGGCTTGCAGAGACCAGGCGAGCTCCTGCCCACTGGTATTTCCATTAGATGTAACCTGAGCTGCAGGTGGCAAAGAAGGCCAAACACAGTGCAGCAACATTCCATTGCTGCTCATTAAACGTGTATTTCCAGTGGAAATGTGTTTTACACCTGTCCCTTTTAGGCATCTGCACTTGTTCCCGTGGACCCCCACCTGAGACACTGTTCATGTGGAAAGCTCGCTCTGCGATTTAGTAATTGGCTCCTAAAGATTGTCTGTCCCTGCTCTCCTGTCACCTACCTTGGTCTGGTGTGCTGCTAAGGGACGTGTTCTGAGATAGCTGCAGCAGACAGTGGAGCTGGTCTCTGTGTTTGCCTCTATTTTCTGTCCCCAGCTGCACCACACCTGAGCACTTGTGCACTGCAGCAATCTCAAAGCCAGGGGAGGGGAATCACTGTTCCCCTGCTGTTTGTTTGCCATCCTGCAGGTCCCAGCCCAGCAGTCTGTGGGCACACTTAAAATTCAAAGGTGTCTAGTGTGCAGGACGTGCCATGTGCTTGGCAGGTTTCTCTGCCTTTTCTTACTGATGGCACAGACCTTGGTTTTGTGGCTGTGCAAGTTGTGCTTGGTTTTGAGGACTGCTGGGTGGAAAAACACGGTTAATGGCATGGTCTGGCAGGGCTGTGTGCTGAAAGGCAGTGGAGCTGTACAAATAATCCATGTGGTTAAGGAGATTGGCAAATGCCTGGGTGAATTGGTTATTCACAGTGGTTTGTTGGTTTTCTTAAGCTGGTTTGGGGTATCGCAGGTTGATGTTAGGCTTTTCCAGGGATCCCATAGACTCCTGAAGAAGTGCCTGCCTGTTTAGTAGGGCCAAGTGCAGCTCCTTCTAAGTGCTCTGCTGTTAGGCTCTGTCTGTAGGGAGCAGTAGCCACAAATGGTTTTGGAATAATCAGAGCATCCAGGAGTATTTGTCTACCATAAAACTGTATCACTGGAGATGGAAGTGAGAAAGGTAGATGGGAAAGTGTAGGATCTGGTTCTGTTCCAAATGACAGTTTGCCAGTCTTGGACTTTGTCTGCTGCCTCAGCCTCTTCCCCATGGAGAGATTTATATTCATAGGAATTTACCATAAACAATTAAAGGAAAATACACAGAATTAACTCCACTTAAACTCCAAGAGCTCTGCAGTGAAACCTCATTTCTGCATGCCTCTAGCTGAGCAGGGGACACTTTGTGTTGCTTGGTCATTGTCATAGCTCCCTTCCAACTCTGCACTACTCTTTTACTCTGTTTTGCCCAAAAGTACAGTAAGTCACTTTATTCCAGTGGTAGATAGGTTCAGTCGTTAGGCCTAAAAGCTCTGTGGAGACCCGTGCCTTTCCAAACCCATCACAAACAAAAGCTTTTTCACCTTTTGCCATATAAATTCCCGAAAACTCAGGAGTGTACATGCAGCAAGATCTTTGCACTTTTTGGGATTTGTTGTGTGAGAGACAAATCAGAAGGATAAAGAGGAGATTTCTGCGACATTATTTCCCTCTCTGTGAATTTCCTGGTATTTTTATTCTTTTGGTTACTTTTGTGTCAATAGCTTTATTGTTTTGGGAGGGAGAAGTGCAGATTTGTACAAGTCTTGTCTGGGTAAAACGGTGGGACAATTGCAGTTTGAAAGAACTGGAGAGAATTCGACTGATTCCTAGTGGAATAGGTGACTGTTTCTGGGTGATTGGACATGGATCACAGGTGAGGACAGACGAGAAGCGTCACAGACGTGTCGTTTTGAGGAGCAGAGCTCCGAAATGCACCTGTGATGTGTGGCACTTGTGATTTGTGCTTGCTCTGGTGGAGGCTGTGGAGTGATGCTGTGGCTGCACTCGGCTGAGCTTTGGGGTCAGTTTGTACAAGTCTGGTAAAGCAGTGGCTCCAAAGAGGGGCATGCTGAGGACAGGGAGGAGACTTGTATTTCAGCATGGGCAGAAGTACTGCGGGACATTCTTCTGGCTCTTCCCTCTCAGCAGCAGCATCAGGGGTGCAAAATTGCAAAATGAGTAACACATGTTTTGATGGAATTAAATGTGAAATTGGAAAAGGAAACGTGTCTCAAGTATAACAAAGGCTTGCCAGATAAACCATTACGCTCTAGAAATCTGCTGCTGTTAAAATAAAAAATGTTTTTGAAAGAGTTCCATGTGGTATTGTTTCCATTTTCCCATGTTCAAAAAAGAGGTATCACTTGATTTCAGCTGAGTAAAAACAAACACGTGTGCAGCTAACAGATACTCTTGTGCCTCACCTGCCTAGTGACCTCTGCTTTCCGCCCTTAGGGCTTTCTCTCTGGATTGCTGGACGCAGCAGACCTCCTGTCTGCTGGTTCTTTTTGCTTTTTGACTGTGATAGCATGAGATAAAGAATTGCCTTCTGCCAATCTATCTCTGTTCAGTTGCCCTGCCCTACTCAGCATTGCTTCTGGGCACAGATTTTCCTCTGCTGTGTGTTTGCTTTCATTTAACTTCTTTCCTTAAAAAAAACAGAGGAAGGTGCGGGTAGAGCATCTCCCGTATCTGGGGTTTTACAGGTGGAACGTAGCACATGCGAAACTGCATTTCAACCCTCCCACTGAACATAAAGGGACATTCAGACTAAGTGCCAGGACAGCTTGTTTGCTTTATTTATGTCTGTGTGATCGCGGTGTTAATGAGGTTCCTGTGACACTGGAAAAGGCTTTTGGACAGATGGAGGGACAGGTATGAAGAAGCCCGGGAAGAAAGCCTTGCCTAGTACTGTACTGATACAAAGATTCGTTTTGGCAGAGAACTTACCGTGTCCCCTGGAAACCTTTTCACTAACTGTGTAAAAACATCCTGTTTCTTGGATGGAGCTGGATGTGAGGTTTACCTGCTGAATCTGGGATTTGTAATTGTATGCCAGGTTAAATACAGCTGGAGGATTAGGCAAGTTCTAATTGCACGGCCTGACATTAAAACTGTCTTCAGCCATTCTTTAGTAGCCTAAAAAGCATTTGCTTACAGGTAATTGTGCAGTGTTGCTCTTGGTCTCGGTATTCTAAGCAGTTCCCTCAAAACCCAGAACACTTATTTGCTAATGGAGATAATTGACTGCTTGTATAACTGTGCTTTCAGCCTTGAGTCCTCCATTGAGCTCCGAATTGAAGTTCTCTCCTTGCAGTTTTTTTCCTGGCTGCTTACGCGTTTAGGCAGATACAAAAACCCGATTAGGAATAGGTTGTCTGCCTCTCAGGCTGAGAGGCTGGGTGGGTATTTCTGTCAGGATGACTGTTCTAAGAGCTGCCGTGGCAGTTTCAGCTGTTCCACAGTGCTGCCTCCCTAAAGAGAGAGTGTCTGGGAAACTGCTCCGAGCGTTGTGGAGCTCTTACTCTTGGTCCTGCTTGCTGAGTCACTTGGGACTCTGCAAATCTTGGGGTTTTTCAGGAGAGCTTTGTATGGTGTGCAGAGATATCAAATTATCTTTTCAATGTGGAAAGGCGTACGTTGCTGAAACACTTTTTTATCTTGGCTGTCTGAGGCTGTCAGAAGATACTAAACTTGTTCTTTAGTTGGAGTCTTTGAATCAAATTCTTGTTCACGATACAAAGTAAAAATACTGAACAATGAAGTTTACGTGATGTTCATATTTCAAATCCAGAGGGTAATATCAGAGCCTCTTGTATTTGATCTGCACGGTTCCTCCGAGTATTTTTGCCATTTTACTGCATCTCCTTTATCGAGGGAGTATTATTTATATGAGATAATCCTCATTTGGTTCCAGTTTATTAAATGAAAGGAATGTGTTAGGCAGTCAGTTCTTAAGAGGTCTGGAATCTGGACTGTAATTGAATCCATTCCCTCTCAGCTAATTTATGTAATCTGATGAGAAACAAGTGTAGTACAATTTGTTCAAAGAAAATGGAGAACGTTAAAAAGTTCTCTGAATGAAGCCATGCAACAAAAGGCAAAGTTTGGGTTCCCTTGCGTGATGTGCCGCACTCGGGGCCTCTGTCCTCGTGAGGGAGGCCGCAGGGAGTGTGCTGCAGTGGAGTCGAGCTCTTTGAGCTGCCTGGTTTGTTGGTTCTCCACGGCAGGGTGCTAGGTGTGCTGTTTGTGAAGCTGCTGGGGCTGTGTCCTGGTGCTTAGCTTGTGACTGCAGCTTCTCGCTGTTTCTGACCTGTGCGTGTTGTTTGCTGAACCAGAGCCTGGTAAGGAGCCGTTGTGCAGCAGCACCTGGCTCCTGGGTTTCCCCTGGAGCAGTGATGTGAAGTCCCTCCTTTATCTCATCAGCAGTGAAGCTCGCTCACCGGGGCACAGCGCGTGGGGCAGAGCTGGGCTGTGCCCCGTGTGGGATGGAGCGTGTCAGGAGGCGCATGTTGGTTGTTATCCCAGGAACCATCCCATCTGCTGCTGCCCTTCTCTGGCACCGCTGCTGGGCCCGTGGAGCAGAGGCAGCAGTGACCCCGTGCAGGGGAGGGGGCTGATAACCCCAGAATGCAGCCCGGAGCCTCTGGCAGGAGTGGGACGCTCAGTGGGTGCCTGTCGGCCGGTTGGTGACAGCAGGTAGGACTGCCAGCTGCCAGGACACAGGACCTGCAGGGCTTCAGATGAGAAAAGACTCTTGGTTATGGAGCTTTTTCCTGTGCAATCAGCAGGTTCCTTTGCGAACGTGCCAGGAGCTGGTGCTGCTGTTGGCAGATCCACTGCTGTTGGCCCTTCCTGCCGGTGTGTTTGCTGCAGGTGGCTCTGGAAGGGACCTCTGGGCTGCGTCCCTGGGTCCCACCCCTCACTCCAGCTGGGTGTGTGCTGTCCGGCTGTCCCAGCTGCTCCAGGGGAAGTCATCCCAGGTTTTTATGGACTTTACTGTGATTGATGAATTGCACAGGACCTCTTAAACAACAGCTGCAATAGTGCGAGGAGGGCAGCACTTTGTTTTATAAAGGTTCATAAAAAGTACGTGTGTTTTTTTTTTTTCTCATTTGGCATTATACTTATTGTGTATAAAACCACTGGACCCTTTGGCAGCACCCAAATTTGGGACTGACTGAGACACTGATAGTACCAGGCCAGTCGCTGTTGAGATTTGGGGAAATGAGTGGTGAAGGGGTGGAACAGGGGAGCTTGGTGACAGCAAAGCCAGGGAAGAGCCTGGCTCTTCAGATGAGAGCAAAGGCCTGTGGCTGGAGCCATATGGGGAAAAATATCTTCTCAACATTTATCTGTCTGGCTCTGTCTTTTCCTTGCATAATGGGGTCCCCGTGTATGAGACTTGATGTCCGCACTCAGGGATAGCGTGCCCTGAGTTGTGATGATTCTCAGTACCTGCACAATAGTTCCTTTCAGTGTTTATGGCCGTGCCAGTCATCCCTTAGTCTCCTGATCGTGCACGTTGCTGTCTCTCCTTTGGCATCCAGGATTTTTGTCATCACATCTTTTGGAAGTGAAACTAGGCCACTGTGCTGGTGTGAGGAATTTCCGTGCAGGAGTCCAGGGGATAATCCCTAGGAATGCAAGGCAAGGTGGATGTTGGATAGGTGCATAGGTAGGAAGTAGAGACTACATTCAGACTCAATGTTTGCATGTGTGAGAAGTAAAATTCATTGCTGACAGCTCTGTAAATGTTTAATTTGGAGATGTACGGTTCCACATCTGGCTTGCCTTTAAATACAGCACTGCTCTTCATAATTTCTCTCTTTTTTGCAATTTCAACTTCAATCTCATAAGAAAGATCAAATCTCTTCTGAGAAAAGATGGGCTTCTTACAGCTTTGGAGAAACTAACCATATATATTTGCAATAGGGAAATGGAAACTGCAAATGACTAAAATTGTGGGGAAGAAAGAGTTGTGACTCAGGGAAAATCCTGCCGTCCTGCCCTCCCTGTATTGTCTCTTAGAGCAGAACAGAACAGAAGGAAAAAGATCTCAGGAAGCAGGAACTGGCCAAGTGCTTGTGTGGAACGCAATTTGGGGTGAAGCTGCTGGATCAGGAGTGGTTCAGATTCCTTACACGTGCAGGCAGGGTGGCGATGCACAGACAGGCAGTGGCAGTGCCACAGGGCAGTGGCACCTGACCCTGGCAGCGTGTTCCCTTGCCTGCAGCCAGGAGCTGCTTCTTGGTGATGGACCTGCAGGAACCGCAGCTGATAGGGAGCAGGGAGGGATCTGCTTTTACTCTGGAAAAACCTCCGCTACAGCTTCCGAAACTGTTACTTGGAAAAGACCTGGCATTTAAAATTCTAGGGAGAGGGAGGAGCAGGAAGAGGCAGAGAGCAGCCCCTGATGAGCTCAGGGTGGGTCTGCGATTACTGGCTTTTGTGGCTGCATTTTCCAAGCTCTGCTGTCTGAGCTATGTCAGTAATTAAAGATCCAGTGAAGAATGGATAGGCAACTGCATTTCCCACATCCTTGATGAGGTCTGAGCGATCAGGGTCTTGGAATAAACATTTGGTTGAAAAATTCCTCAGTACCCCGAGCTGAATCTACTCATCTCCTGCGCTGCGGCAGAGATCTGCAAGTAATTTGATGGCATACAAAATAGTATTTCAGTAAAACAGTTCTTGTTCAATATTGCCTTGTTTTCCCTTAATTTGGATTATTGATCTTTTCTCCCATCTGACGCCTCCTAATTTTCCTTTGTATGGAAATGTCTTGTGATGAATCATGTCACTGTTCATCCTGATTAGTAAAAAGGAAGTATTTTTATAGAAATAATCTGTGTCTTATAGATATGTTCTTTTCTGGCTGCAGTGGTGATGTCAAAGATGCTTCATCACCAGCAGTTAGCGCAGCGGCAGTCGTGCTCATTTTGCAATCTGTCCCCAAACCTCTCTCTGGTCTGACTTGCCTTCTAAAGGAAAGGTTGATTTTCTTAGACAAACAGGACAGAGCATAAAACAGTGACTTAGCCTTACACTCCGCTTCCCTGAAATGTCACTGGGTGTTGCTCCCAAGGTCTTGTCACTGTTCAGTCCCGGTCAGGGCCCAGTGAAGGGGACATGCAAACCACACGGTAATCAAGGGAGCAGCATTGCAAGGACTGATAGCCACACAAAGGCTTCCTGTGTATGTTCCTAGGCCCTGTGGCTTTTTAGCAGAAACAAATGCAAACTACTTCTTGCTGCAAGCATGAGGTGCGTGGAAGTGTGTTAGGTTTCTTTTCAAAGGAGATCGTGGTGTTGTCAGAGATTGTGACATTTACTGCAGGTACAGGGCTTGCACGCTGCCGTAAGGGAACTGGTTTTGGGTGTTCACGGGCAAGTGGATCCCTGGAAACAGATTTTGTACCGGTGGGGAGAGTTGTAGGTCTCTTTGCAGCACATCTGAACTGTGTGCTCCAGTTGCGGTCTGCAGGTTGCATTAGACTGTATATGTTTTCAGTTCTTTTCCATTTCTTCAGCACCCCACCAAAATCATAATTTTGTTCTTTTTATGTGGCATCTGGATCTTTGGCCTTGCAGCAACCCGGGGATCTATTGTGGTGTTGGTTGTTTTGGATCATAGAGTGAAGCTGGAAAGTGGCAGGAGACTGGTGCCAAAGAGCTTCATTCTGCTGAGCTTACCAGCACATTTGCAGAAGAGTTGTTGTTGTTATTTAGTACAAAATGTTTGGTCATTCGATGTTCTCCTTTTGGCCATCTGTGAAAGAGGCACCTGGGGAAACTGTACCCTTAACTCCATTTCCCCACACACAGAAATCAGATTACAGATGACTCAAAACCTTTGGGCAGTTCTCTGTGAGGCAGGCAGGGACAAGCAGGGCAGGCCAAGCCGCAGTTCGCACCGCAAAGAAAACAAAAACACAGGTGCTGAAGGGACTGTGGCCACACAGGCGAGCCGTGTTTACAGAACACGGCGTCGCGCGGAAGGGGAACGTGGTTCTTGTTGTTTGGCTGTTGTTCGCTCCAGGCGTGTTTCATTTCAGCTCGCCTGCAAGGCAGAGTTGTTGCGGGTCCTGCAGCAGGAGTTCTCTGTGGTGAGAGAAGCGTGCGATCCCGGGGCCCGAGAGAAGGAATTCTGCTGGAGGGCCCCTCCAGGGAGGAGGCTGCTGCTCGCCACCTGAGCAAACAGCCAGCCCGGCTGGCGAGCCTTGAAAAACCAGCACCGGGATACAGGGAATGGCTCTGCACAGGGGGTTTGCCTTGGGCTTCCCACCTCGGCCTGCCTCGAGAAAGGCTGTGCTCCATGTGAATCTCTGGGGCCATGAGCAGGAGCATTCCAAGGAGCACGTGCCTCCCTGTTTGCATCAGGGGAGAAGGCAGCACACTGAGGCCCCAGAGCAGGCTGTCAGGCATTGCTGGGTCAGCAGCCTGTCTCAAGCATTGCTGGGTCAGTAGCATCACTCCAAGCGTTGCTGGATGGCGTGCTGCTCAGCGATCTCATTTGGAGCTGGTGTACCTGGAATGGGTGTGTGTCAGGGGTGCAGGGAAGCGATAGTGGTGCGGTGGTCCTGCAGAGCAGGTGGGCCCCAGGGAGCAGAGACCAGGCTCCTGCATGTGGGGCAGTGCGCCGTGACCCTGCGGTGGCCTGGTGGGTTGGGAGCACACCGCTGGGGCAGGGCTGTGTCACTGACCCAGAGAGCTGGTGTGGGAGCCCTGCCATGGCAGAGCACACAGGAGCCCATCCGAGACACCAGACAGATGTGCAGGGGGGCTGGTGTGAGGCGCAGCTGCAGCAGGGAGCTCTCCAGATGACAGCCAGGAGAGCTGGATGCGGGAGAGCAGCAGCAGGGATTGCTGTGCTGAGTGAACTCTGCGGCGGCTCAGAGCCAGCCCAATAGCGGCACCAGTGTGGGGTTAGCCCGCACATGCCGAACAGATTTTGCTAATATCACTTTGTTATGCAAATATGTAATTATTTCATTTCCTCCAGAAGGAGTATTTGTGGCTTCCTGTTCCCTGGGACTTCCGAGTGCTTGTGCGAAGGGAACAAATAACTGCGCACTCTGTGGCAAGCTCTGAAAAAGTGAAAACCTTGAAGTTTTGGTGGAGGTTTTACACAGCACTTCCGAATGGCCTGCCAGAGGGTGGTGAGGCCGACCCTCACAATGGCGCAGGACTCGCTCCCTATTTAAATAAACTTAATTTGGATTGATGTCTGCCTGGAGCTGAGGAATTAAAAGGCCAGGTTGCTGCACAGGCTGGAGACTGTGCGGATCAGGATGGAGCTGCTCAGGCCCAGTAGGGCCCGAGGTTGTGCTGGCATGTGGCTGGAAGGCAGGATATGTCTGGATAACTGGTGCAGCACTTCTGTGGAAGAAGCAGAAAAGGCATAGCAGAGCAGCACTGTTGCCTTAGAGGTCAGGTGTGAGAGTTTGGTCTGTGCAGAGGAGCTCCCGATGTGCTCGGTGGTCTGGTTTTGTTGGTGCACTCACAAGGCTGTGGCATTTAGAAATCTTGTGGAATGGGGGGTGTTTTCAAACAGTGCAAGCTGCAGAACTCTGTGTAGTGAGTGCCCTGGTACGCCACAGGGACAGTCTGTCCAGTGAGGGGTTTTTGAAACCCTGTGTGTGCCTGCCTAGCATGCTCAGAGAGCTGCGGTTTGGAAAGGGGCATTTTCAGAGAAGGATCCTAAGGCCCTGAGAAGTCTCTTTTATCTTTCTCTATCACATCCAGTGTCCTCTTTCTCTCTCCTTGCTGGCTGTTATGGGATAGTATAGGGCTGATTTTCTATTTTAGATACTTAGCTGCAATCAAGTGCTGGGGTGAGGTTCTGGGAAGTGAATTTAATTTTGTATAAACAGGGCTTTCTGCTAACACTTAAAAGATTTTAAATAAAAGTTCAGGCACAAAGTGCTTGAGTTTCCATGCTGAACTTAAAGCAGTTCTTGTCTAATCCCCCTTTGCTTTGGAATGGTGTTACAGATACTCAGTGTCTCTGAGGGTTTGTTTTATTTTTTTTAAACTCGGGTAATTCTCAATTTGCAATCTCAAGAAGCTCAGGAAGTTGCTCCGAGGATGTGTTGGAGATTTGCAAAAGGTCACATCTTTCACCAAATCGCTTGGCACTGTAGGTACAGGACAAGATTCAATTATGCCAGTTTTTGTTTAAATACTTGTGGTGTGTTGCTTGGTTGTTTTTTTTTTTTTTTTTTTTTCAATGTTGCTTCTTTCAACAGTAGGAAAAAACATGACTGAAACTGAAATGGTAATTTCCGGTCGCATAAAGATTCTTCTTTGGGATTGGCATGGGTATAAACCAGGGACTGCTGCTTGTGTTGGATTCTTTTAGCCATCAGTTTAAATAGTTTTGGTTTTTTTCTGCATGGATCCGCATCGGTTTTATTGCTTGTGTCCAAAAAAACACAGTCATACCTTAATGCTTTAATTACAAACTTATGAATTATGTTTACTTCCATTGTTAGGTTTTCTGTTGCACTAATGTGCATTTTTTTACCTAGAGAAAAGCGGAGCCAATGGTACTGCTTGCATCAGTAGTGGCGTGGAGTGTGTTTCCACACCTACAGGTAGTTTTTGTAGATGAGCGTGGCAGCTTCGGTGCCTCAGCGCTGTGTGAAGATGAGTCACTGCCAGGGGTTGTGTCTGAGCCCCCAAATGTAGGAGCATATAAAAATCGGGACTCTGCTGGTGAGAATCTTCACTTTCCTCCTTACCTGCTGGTGGGCACTCATAGTTACAGATGGGCATATTACAGCTGTGTAGCAGTGCTGGCTACAGCTGCGAATTTCAGTGTAATTTTAGAGGCAGTGCATAGCGTCCTAGTGTTCTGTTTAGGACTGGATAATGAGGCACTTGCTGCAGCCTGTGGGAAACCCGAATGCCCTGTGCTGAAAATGCTCCGTGTGCTGGTCTGTAGACCAATCCTGCTGTCTCCGTCTTCAGGGTAGAAGCCAAGCTGGTCTCGGGAACCAGCGCACTAACAAACCGTGTCGCTTCGGTGAGGCTCCTCTGCCTCCTCCCGTGCGTTCCCTGCCCGAGGTGCAGGCGAGGCACCCTGGTGCTGCGAAGCAGATTTTGTAAGGGACGGTGTCGTGTGTGCCGGGCTGTTTGGTGGGGCTGTGGTGCTGGCAAGGGCGGGTGACACACCTCTGTGCTTTTGGTGCTGAAAGACAGCATGTGCGGGACTTGTCTCAGCCGAGCAAGAAACACCTTTGCCGTGCCCGCTGCGGTGGAGAAGTCGTCCCGTGCAGGATTTCTCTGAGTGCACGTCTCTTCCCACGGGCTGCAGGCTGCGGAGGGCACCTCTGCCAGTCCCGGCCGGGCGGGAGGAAGCCGAGGGTCGGTGGTACTCACTGGAGGCAGGCAGAGCCCCAGCACGACCCGGTGAGCATCGCTTCCACCTGCCCGCGGGGCACTGTGCTCCGCTGCCAGCCAAGCCCAGAGACTTGGGTCAGGGGAGAAGGGTGAGGAGGGCGCTGCGACTCGTGATCTATTTATTTATTTATTTATTTATTTGCTATGCGGTCGCGTTATTGTGCGGCCTTCGGGAGGGGCCGGGTGGAGGCGGGCGGGGGACCGTCCTCCGCCTCCCTCGCCGTCCGCCCGGGGGATGGAGCTCGCAGAGCATCCCCTCCCTCCGAGCCGTCGCTGCGCTCCCCCGGGGTGGCGGCTCCCCGCACTCGGGCCCCGCCGGAGCGAGGGCGGGCGGGGCGATCGCCGCGCTCCCCGCGGTGTCTGCCGGCGAGCGAGCGCCGGGAGCCGCGCCGCCGCCTCTCCGACACCGACCTGCTCGGCTGGGAATAAAACCCCTCGCTCCCCGCCGGCCGGCAAGGGAGCGCGGTGCACACCGCGGGGCTTTCCTCCGCCCCGCTTTTTTCCGTTTTTCCCGCCCGCCTTTTCCCCCATTTTCTCTTTCCCCGTTTTTTTCCTTCTCCAGAAGGAGGGAGCCCCGTGCGCGCTTTCCGCGCAGTCCCGGAGCGCGCCCGGGCGCTGCCGCCGGGACGGGACGGAACGGGCCGGGCCGGGCCGGGTCGGAGGGGCGGGATGGCGGCGTCGGCCCGCTGGGTGCTGTGCCTGTGCCTGGGCTGGGGCTGCTTGTGCCTGGCTCTGGGGGACGCGCTGCGGCCGCGCCGGCTCGGGCTGCGGCGCCGGGCTGCGCCGGGCACCGTGCGGGGCGGGCGCGGCCGGGCGGCCGCTGCTGACGACGGCCCGGGGCAGCGGCGCTCCGGGCGGCCGGACAGAGTGGCGGAGCACATGCTGCGGCTCTACGAGCAGTACCGCGGCGGCCGGGACCCCCCGACGCCGGCCGGGCCCTGGCTCCGCCGCGGCAACACGGTGCGCGGCTTCCGCCCGCTGCCGGCAGGTGAGTGCGGACCCCGCCGGGGCAGCGCTGGTGTTCTGCACGTGTAGCTCCTGTCGGAGCCAAGGGCTGATTTGTGCGTGACAGAGCCGTGACATGGTTTGGGGATCCTTCGGGCTCTCTGCAGCGTTCTCATGGTGACAAGTGGTGATAGTACCGACAGTGAGAGGCAGCGGCACACGAGTTTAATGTCGTTTTAGTTCAGGCACAACTTGAGTGTCGTGATTACTTCATCTTGGCATCTTTGGAAGGGGCACTTACATCTCTCTGTGATTACACACTGGCGTGCACAGGTAGATGGGTGAAAAGGTAAAAACATTTTCCCTAAGGGAGGGGGACGTGTTTAAGGTGCCAGCATCTCAAAAGAACCACGTCCTAGCAGAAAGAGGAGTCGCTGCCTTGGTGCTGCGTTTGGGATGGTTTTCATGCCACACACAGAAGCCCCCTTTGTCAGTCTCTTGATTGTACCGGTGCACTGCCCCAGTGGCTTTTCCTGAGAGTTGTTTGTGAGTTTCAGTGGCTTGCCCCAAGTCCTTCTCGTCCCAGGAAAGAGAGCTGGGTGGCAGGCTTTCCTTGCTTCTTCAGGAGCAACACATGCGTTTTATAAGGCAGCTCTGCAAAGATCAAATCGGGAATGAGTGGCTTTGGTGTCTTAGGTTTCAACCCTGCAAGTGTTCCTGTCCACAGGAGAGGCTTTAGAGGAGCAATTACCCTGGTTTGGGGGATTGAGAGCCAGGATGCTTCAGCTGCTGCTCTTAGTGAAGAGTTCTCTTGCTTTTCTGATGTGAATTGTTTGCCGTGTGAAGTCCTGTGTCCATGGACTGTCGCTGAATTAAGCCCACCAAAGGAGGGGAGGATATAATATTTACTACAGCCCCCCCCTCCCCCCCCCCCCAAAAGGAGAGGTTGTTAATGATCCTAGCGGAGCAATATTTGCTCTGTTACGCATATCTGATTAAAGCCATTTATTGTTCTAAACCTAGAATGTTGTTGGTTGAAATCCCATCTCTGCGGTCTTTTGGGTTATATTTGTACTCTCACTTGATGCTGAGTGGCAGCAGTCCTATAAACACTGCTTGCTAATCCCTTTCCTCCTCCTCCAATACTTTCACAGATCAAGTGCCAAAGCAATACATCGGGTTAAAATTTTTTTAACGCTTTAATAAGTATTCATGCAAAAGATGTAACCAGTTAGCTGTTGTCTTTCTCTTGCCATCGGCAGCAAGGGCAGCTTATTTCGTGTGGTTATTGATGGCAGAAAAGTCTGCTTCCAGAAAGCCCTTATGTTTGTTGTTCCTTAGGATGGTGGGTGCAATGGAAAGGCTTTTCCTGACTTCTCCCTTGGGCCCGAGTGCCTGACAAGGCCTGCAATGAAAATGGCCCATCCAGAAGCGTTCCCCATTCAAGATACTTTGTCTCTAGATCCTGTTTGACTTTGACTGTTGCACTCCTTGGCTCCAAATTTCAGTCTCCCACGGGCTTCCCCTCGTCTTTAATGGGACACATCGGTTACTTTAATACATGGCGTTGCTGTTGCACCTTGGCATTTTACCATTCCTTCTGCCAGCCTCTTCAAGACTCTGCTTTTTGTCTGCTAGGAGCAGAGGTTCCCCAGGAATCCTCTTGTGTCTTCTCCATCTACAGCAAGAGGTCTTGAAGCAAATCTTCAGTGATTTAATTTGCAATTTACCTTTGCCATTTAGTCTGACATTTGCAAGAGAGAAAGTCTTGCTTTCCTGAAACACAGCTCTGGAATGCAGCTGTGAAACTTCTCTGTCCTTGCTTGTCCTCTACAGGGGCTTCTGCTTCCTCTGCAGCACATGGGAAAGGCCTTTCCCAAATCTCCCGGGTAACCCAGCTGATAAATTTTTGAGACCCTGGAGTTGTGTGATGAGACCAAAAGCTCGTGGAATTGGTTGTAACTCATCCCCGCTGCAGTGAAAGCAGTGGTGTCGCACGTGGCAGCTGCGGCCCTCTCACCAACAGCCAACAAAACCCAGTTAAGACTGACTAATCGAAGCAAGCATCCTCGTACCTGTTAAAAGCAATTTTCTCTTTCTGTGGCTCAGTTCTGTGAGGGGATGGGACCAGAGGTTGAGCCCTGTGTGACACCTTTTTGAAGCCTCCATCTCACGCTGCCCTGGAATCTCTGACACACCAGACTTCACAACTAGGCTGGATGGTGGCTTGTTCGGGCTGGGGGTTTTGGCCCTTGATTTTTAACGAATGTTCCTGTGATCGTTGGGGTAAATTTGTTTCCTGTTAACCTTGCAAAATTCTCTGAGAGCATAATTGTTCAGAGCCTTTGCCGGTGAGAAAGCTGCAAAGAAACCCCAGGCCTGAAGTCTGTGAGGAGTGCAGTAAGGATGTACATCTCTCAGAGTGCTGAGTTGCACTTTAGCACTGCTCTCTGTCATGGACTCAACTGCTCTAATTTCTTTCTCTGTGTTGGAGTCCAGGGATGTTCAGCCTGTGATTTCTGTGGCAGCTCTTCTCGCCGTTGCAGGACATTTCTGGAATGCCTCTGATAGTCCTTGTGTTGCTTTGGGCAGGCCTTTTCCAGCTCTTTACCTGTGGATGCCGCAGGAGTGAGTGGTTTTCCATCTGATGTGGCTGTACAGACACACAAGAGGAAGGTCAGGTGATCTGTGAGCCACAGTGGAGCACTCAGGCAGTTCTGGCAAGGCAGCTCTCTGAGGCTGCGGTCCTGGGCATGCAGCAGCATCTGTACCTGGCTGTTGTCTCCTCCTGAAAGAGACCTGACCTCCGGCTGGCAGAAGAAACCTGCTTACCTGCAGCTGCCTCCTGGGGTGTGCAGGTCACTGCCCAGGCTCAGGATTTGGAGGGCAGCATGGAAAAATCAAAGACAGCAGAAAGATAAAAGCCTTCAAAAGATAAACAGATTAACTTTGCTTCTGAAGGCATTTTTAATCCCAGCGTCACTTGAGGAACATGGCTCGCAAATGAGTCCTGACTTCAATTGAAAGGTCTTCCTAATGGTGTTATAGTAAAGGTACACAGTGAGAAATGACTTTAAACTCTTTTGTATTGACTGAAGCTCACAGTAATGTCAGGCATTGCACCTGCCCCGCGGCCAATTCTTGTGGTTTGGCTTTGTTGTGGTGCGGAGTGCCCACGCAGACAGGGGCAGGAGCACGCGCAGGGAGAGCAGCGCCTCGCCGGCTGCATCAGCCTGCACAGACCAGTCCAGCCCAAGTGCTGCCCCTCTGAGCACCAGCAGCGTCAGGGCTTCTTTGCATCAAGGGCTTTAAAAAAGACAGGAGACTTTTATTTTTCCTCCTTCTGTGTGCTTCTTGGGTTTGGTCTTTTTTTGCCGCACCCCTCTAAACAGAATGCAAGCAGGTGCGTCCTGGTAGTTTTCAGGAACATGAAAAACATTAAGCTATGATTTGGGCACATGGGCCCACATCTGCAAGCCTCTGAGGCAAATGGACAGGGTCTCTAGGTTCGGCCTCTCAGGACCAGACCCAGATTTTGAATTTTCTGGCTTCTGTGACTGTGTGTCTCAGAGCAGTGAGGAGCTCTGGCATCAAAGGATGGGCTGTGCCCCCGTTAGCTTTTCACCCACCCAGCTGAAGTGAGATCGGGTGGTCGCTGTGCAGCCCACTCAGGCTGTGCAAGGGGCAGACTTGTGGGTTTTGTATTGTGAAACCCCCATGTAAGTTAGGTCCTGAGTATGCAGCGTTGCTGTTCCTAGGTAAGCTCTTTATTTGAGTGCCTGATAGCTGTAATCTGTGGTGAACGTGCTGCTGTTTTTCAACGAGTTGCTAGCTGTTGTGATATTGCCTGCTTTGCTGAAGAAATTAGTGAAACCAGTTTGGCACCAGGTCCTGTGGCTTTTCAAAAGGGAGAACCACATCCTGTCTTTTCCTTTTGCACAGAGCACAAATGGGTAACTAGGAAGCAGCAGCCAAATAAGAGGCAAGGTGGAAATAAGGAGAAAATCTGTTTTCCAAAACTGTTTCTGTTGAGGAACTTACTCCTGTTTCGAGTGAAGCTTTGTAGCTGGGCCGTGAAGCGATGAGGACAACGTTTTGCACCGGAAACAAAAGTATGCTTTGAATGGAATGAAATTTTCCTGAGGAAAAGATGTGTTTGTAGTTATTTCAAAGGGTAATTTTTGGCCCAAGGAACACTTAGTTCAGTGCAGTCAGGTATCGGTGTCACACATGGAGCGTACTGGACCCGGTACTCCCAAATTTTGATGGAACCCCAGGTCAGTTGGGTTTCTTGAGGCAGCATCTGGTGAATCCACAGTTGTCTGTGCTGGCCCCTAGTACCTGGTTTTGAGATGATTTCTCAGTTGAAAGAGCTGAGAACTCAGAGCTGCTGAAGTTCGAAGGTGACTGTAGAAAAACAGCACCATCTGCTGCAAGTGCTTTGTCTTGGCCTAGATTTACAGGCCTGAGGTGGCTGCTGGAATTTAGCCTTTACCCAAAACTGCAGACTCCTTCTGTGTCTGCCCCAAGGCGTGCAGAATTTCTTTATGAACAAAAGTACCTTCTTTTGTCTTCCACTGCAATATGCCAGTTTAGAACAGGCAGGATTTTTCAAGTGGCATTCCTAATAAGAATAAAGATCTAAACTTGTCATTCAACATACAGCAACGATGTCCATATTCTAATCTGAGCGTTTCTTTTTCCAGGGAGCCCCGAAGGCCAGGAGATGTACGTCTTTAACTTGACATCGCTTACGGAGTCTGAAAATGTCTTGTCAGCTTCGGTGTATTATTATATCGGCGATCTGCTGCATGTGAAGTGGAACTGTTCCCGGCCCCACGGCTGTTCGCATCACGGGCACAGGAAACCTGAAATTCAGATACGTCTTTCAGTTTGGACCTTTCCTTCAGCTGGGAACCCGACCCAAAGCCTGGGACACTTCCTGATAAATGTCTCCTTGGAGTACCAGGATGTCCTTTCCTGGCAGTGGAAGGATATCACTCAGCTCCTCCATGAGGCAAAGCAGAAGAACGAACTGCTGATGGGTGTGAAAATGGATCTGCCCAGCCATCATCTCTGGGGAAGAGCATCCTCCTCCCACGAGCCCTACATCCTGATTTACGCCAACGATTCTGCTATCTCAGAGCCAGAGAGCGTTGTCTCCACTCTGCGAGGACGCCGTCGTCCTGTGGCCAGGGTCCCTCCCAAGCCAGGGGGCCGCGCGGGGAGCAGCAGCGTCCCGCACGGCCGCAGAAAGCGCTCTGCAGACGTCCTGCTGCCGTTGCAGAACAACGAGCTCCCGGGGGCCAGGCACCAGCACGGCGAGCACGAGAGCTGGCAGGGCGGAAAGCCCTACCGCAGCTTCCAGCCGCAGCTAGCAGACAGGGCCAGGAGCAAGACGAAGCAGAGGAAGAGTCACCTCCAGAAGACGCGGACTCTGCAGTTCGACGAGCAGACTCTGAAGAAGGCGAGGAGGAAGCAGTGGAACGAGCCGAGGTACTGCGCCCGGCGCTACCTCAAGGTGGATTTCGCAGACATCGGCTGGAGCGAGTGGATTATCTCCCCCAAGTCCTTCGACGCCTATTACTGCTCTGGAGAATGTCAGTTCCCGATTCCCAAGGTACGGTGCCTCTCGGTTCTTTTTCACTGAAGCCCGTTCCCCTGCAGGGTGCCCCGGAAGGACCGGCGCAGCGTGCTCAGCCAGGCCGGCGTCAGGGAGGAGGACCTTCTCTGTTGTGTGCTGCCCAGTCAGACAGAGAGACTCCTCTCAGGACAGAGCGTGTCCAGGCTGCTCCCGCCAAAAGCCGAGGCCGTGCTCGAAATCTGTTCGGTGCTGCTTAGCCTGGAGTTGGTTTGCTGCAAGTTAGCATTTTGGGGCTATGGATTCCCTATCCCAAGGAGAAGGTCTTCGAGGGGATGCTCCGTGGCATATTTGGGGGCCTCACTTTAGTTTTAGTACCCCTGGCTGCAGGAAATAGGATCTCAGTAGCTGCTCTGCCTTTTGGCACGGGATCAGCGGGCTCGGCACGGCCATTGGGCTCCCAGTTATTTTGGGGAGAATGGTGCCCAGCAGCTGAGTAAGGAAACGCGGCTGGGTGCTGCTACCACAGCTTTCGCTCCCCGTCGGAGACAGAACTGATAGAGAAATCTGAGCTGTACGATAATCTAAAACTTGTTTCTAGATCCCTGGCTGCCGCTGCTGAGGAGTGCAGGTGCCCTTGAATTCAAAGCGAACCAACTGAAATGTCTTTGATCATCTTGGGTGGAGACTTACAACTTCATGTGCTAACGTGCTGGGCAAACCACGTGACAATGTGGAATTCACAGTTATTCCTGTGCTTTTTGCAGGTCCATATCCATTTCTCAGGGACATGTTTTGGGCTGCAGCCTGAGCTGTTTCGATTCCCACATTCTGTGTGCAAGAGCAGCTCCAAAAACCAAACCAAAAGTCCCTGGCTAAAAGCTGTATCTCGTGCATTTTTCATGCCCACCTACCTGCAGATACTCGGATCGGGGAGCATTTCAGGCTTCTGAGTAAAACTTTGTCATTTCTCTGTGTTGTTTTTTTTTTTTTTAATTTTTATTAGCACCTTAATGGTTTCTGGTTTTGTGACCTCACCTGGCAGATTTGCTTTCTGTTTAGGGCAAACCCGACCGTGTCCCTTTTTCTAAATGTAGGGAACTTTCTAATCTGGGGTTTCTCCTCTGGAAGAAAATGTCGCTCTAGCCATGAGGTACAGCTGTCTCGGGGTCTCGGTTCCTCCGCAGTGCCACCGGCTGCAGGTGTTGCAGCTGAGGGGTCTCCCCCAGGGCCCTGCAGCAGAGCGGTTTCCTTGTGGGGCACGTGAATCCATGGCACGTTCTGCCACGTGTTTCTCTTGCAGGCCATGAAGCCATCCAACCACGCCACCATCCAGAGCATCGTGAGGGCGGTCGGAGTCGTCCCCGGCGTTCCCGAGCCTTGCTGCGTTCCTGACAAAATGTCCTCTCTCAGTATCTTGTTCTTCGACGAGAACAGAAATGTGGTTCTGAAGGTGTACCCCAACATGACGGTGGAGTCCTGCGCGTGCAGATAACGCCGTGGGCGGCCCTTTGGCAATGCCAGGGTGATCCCTTGCCGCCCGGGGACGGAGGGTGGGCAGGAGTCTCATCACGCCTGCTTTGTGTTTGCGCTGCCAGTGCATTTCCTTGGGACAGATGTAGAGAAATCCAGTCAGTAGGGACGGGAACAGAATGGATCGCAAGTAGTGATCCCAAGGAAAGCGAGTACGAACTTCGTCTGTCTGTGAGTCTGACAGAGACACAAGGCTGGGGAATGGGAACTGTCTGTACCCGTTGAAAGAAAAATCTGCAGATTTTTGAGACTCTGACTCTGAAAGGACACAGCGTGATCTATTTTCATACAACATTTTGGAAGCAGCCGAAGCTGCATCTCTGTTCTAATGGTGGCTAATGGCAGGGGGAGGTTAGAAATTCGTAATCTTCATTGTAAAGCTAAGTTTCTTGCCTTAGGTTTTAAGAGTAGTACAGCAAGGCAGGCAGAACAAATGTGCCATGCTGAAAGCTGCGGAGAGCCCTTCTTTGGTCCTTTGGGCTTCATGCAAAGGATGCGTTTCTAAACCGTTCCTGCTGAAAGGTTCATCTGTGTAAAGACTGTCCCTTAGGAAAGAAAACAATCACCCGCAAAAGAGAGTTATTTTGTACGTGGAAATAAAGTTTTACGGATGCCTGTAATTTATTTTACATCTGTGGCCCTCCTAGTGTATCCTGCTGTGTGTCAGCACTCTTTAAACCACGCAGCTTTCTCTGCCACTGCCAAGATGCACTGCCAGGCCGGTACCGAGGGATAAGCTTGTCTCATCCGCGTTGTTTCCCGTCAGTGATTCGGGTATTCTGCTCGGAGCTCTGCAGAGATGTAAAATAAAAATTACTGTAAAACTGAAAAGCCGAATTTTGCTGCGCGGCACGCAGCCGGTTGCAGGAACAATGAAGTTTTCTCCGCCGTTCGTATTCCCGCCCTCTGTCCGGCGGCCCTGAGGGGCGCGCCCAGGCGCGCATGCGCCCTGCTGGGGCACGCGCCGCGCGCGTCACGCGCCGCTTGGGGGCGGGACACAGCCGGGCAGGGTCGCGCATGCGCGCGGGGCCCCGCCGCCGCCGCTGCCGCCGCGAGGGAGCGCCGGGCGCGGCAAAACCGGCAGCGGCGGGGGCTGCGCTGACAGCGGGGCGGAGCGGGGCCGGGAGATGCTGTGGCTGCGGAGAGGCTGCAGGTGAGTGGAGAGCGGCGGGTCCTGGGAAAAACCCCGAGGCGGGAGGCGGGGGCTGCGCGGGGCCGAGGCTGGCGCCGCTGCCAGGCAGCAGCAGGGCCAGGGTCGGGGCAGTGCCCAGCATCTGCCTTGTGCCTGGCTGTTCCTCGGGAACGGAAGGGTTGTGCTTGTGGTTTCTGGTTGTGTGGCCTGTCCTGTTGTGGTGTGGTTTGGGGCTGCACTGGCAGTGCTGCTGGACAGGGCCCTGGCTGTAAGGGGATCAGGACAGGGGCTAGGGCTGGGATTCAGCTGTGCCCCATGATTGTGGGAGTGCAGCAATCTGTGTCTCCTCCTCTGCTCTTCTGGCTGGAAACGTGCATTTTTTTGGCTGAGTACTGAGCCAAATGAGCCGTTCTCATTTCTCCCTCCCCTCCCTGTCCTCAGTGCACAGCCCTGGTCAGTCTGTGCCCAAAGCGAGGGGCAGCAGGGAGGGAAGGGGTTGCCCCTGCCTGGGAGGGTGACAGGCGTCTCCTGTAGGTTATGTGGGGCTGTGCTGTGCACCCTGGGGATGCTGACTGACCCCCTTGTGCAGAGACAGAGGAGATGCTGCTGCACCACGTCCCCAGGAGAGCCCCTGCCTGCCTTCTGCTCTCAGGGATGGGGCTGGGAGACGCCTCCACGCAGAGAGTGGCACTCGGCATGGCTTCAGTCCCCAGTGGAAGAGGCTGGGCTCCCTGCTGCTCAGTGCTCCTGCTTAGGGACAGCCACTCCTGCGCCTGGCTCGGAATCCAGGGTGCACTCATTCCAGATCCAGCCACGAAGTGTTCCTGCTGCAGCTCAGGTGAGCTCAGCTCTCCCTCTGGGACACCTGTGCCTGTTACAGCTGCAGCCCATGGAGCCTCTGCACGAGAGCTGTTCCTGGTTCTCACAGCTCCTGCTCCTGGACCCTTGCTCACTTACTGCTCAGGATACCTGAGGTGATTTCTGTTCCTTCTGCTTGTTCCACTTGCAGGTGTTTCCCAGCCCAGCTTGCTGAACCTCCAGCTCTGACTGTGGCACGTTCTTCATTCCAGCTCTGGCTCTGAGATGCTCCACTTGATGGCTGCTCCAGTTCCTTCCAGCTCTGGGTAAATAACTGGCGTCTCTTATGTAATCTGTGTCTATGTTCTGTCGTTTGTGTCCAGCTGTGTTACCTTTGTCACATCTGGAGGCTGTATCAGCGTCCTCCCAAGCCATGGTAGCCAGATAATGCATCTGTGCTTGCTTATAGTTATGGGTATTGCTCAAGTCTTTTGCTTAAAGCCCATTGTAGTTATCAGCAAATGTTATTTTCACCTAAGGAATCCAAGAATAAAAGCAAAAGAGCTAGCTGTGATAGTGGAGTTGCTGCTGAACTGAATTCCCTTAGAAATAATTCTGAACAGGTAAAGTCAGACTTTGGTACAGTCCTGGCTCATTCTGAGGTGAGAATAGAAATGGAATGTAGTGTTTTGTTTTAACAGTAGAAAGTTTAAAATGAGCTTCCCTTATTTGTAATATTGCTGCTTGTATTTTGGGGATGATGCTGCAAGTAAAAATTGCGAAGTTTTATGAATCTAATTCGTGATACAACTGAAATTGCAGATTTGGAATGGTGCTTGGAAAGATGACAGCTGCAGTGAAGGATGATACAAATACACAGAAGGATGTCTGAGCATGAGGACCCAGAAGTGCTACCCTGTCAAGCCTGGCATCAATGAATTCCTTGGCTCCTAGAACATACACAGAAATTGTATTCTTTCCCAGAAAATGCAGGAGGGAATAACCCCACACAACCCACACCCCCTGAAAGAAGCCAAAGCCCCTTGGAGGATTGCAGCTCATCCCTGCTGTCATCTCCAGCAATCTCTGGGCACTGAGATGAGATGATCTTGCAATCTGCTCTGTGATAGCAGGAGGGCAGCCAGATCTGACAGATCCTTCACTTCCAGCTGAACTTTTCCAAGCCTCCAGGTGTTCACTCCTGCTTCACAGAAGTCTTCCTATGCACTTGTGATTTCCTTCTCGGTTCTCAGAAAACCATGGAGCTTCTCAGAAACCCTGGTGAGTCCCAGTCTCTTTCCTGGCTACAAATTGTTATCCTTCCCTCACTGGATGGTGTGCTGGCTTTTCTAAATCCTGGGGGAAGTGGAAATAACTTGGAAACGAAAGAAATCACCTTTTTCTTCTGCTTCTTTTTTTTTTTTTTTTTTTTTTTTTACATATATATTTTAAATTAGAGTTTAGTTGAGCTTTGTGATTCCATAATATTAAATCTCTGGAATGCAAGATGATGTTGAGGAGACAGAAGATCCCTAAACATCACTTGCTTTCCTTGAGCTCTCTCAGCTTCTACAGCTAATGTAAGTACATTTCCCAGTGGTGCAGTCTTTAATGGAACTCTCTGATTTTTTTCAGAAGGCCACGCAGAGGTACTCATGTGAATGAGAAGAGCAGAGCAAGAAAATCTAGGGATAGCTCTCCCATTCTTGACTTGCTTGATCTGCTTTTATTTCCCTGATTAAAATGGAGTTAGGAAAACCCATGTGCTGCTGTATTTCCATGGATTGCTCTGCGTGTAAATTCACCTTTAGCAGCGTGTCCACGGAGTGCATCTGTCATTGAATTGCTACCTGGACTTGCCTTTGTCCACCTTGCAGTGTTTTGCTGAGAATAAAAACATTCCTGCAGTAAAGTTAAGCCACCCCTAGTCAAGACAGCCCACTTGTTCCCCTTGGCTCCTGTCTTGCTTTGCTGAGATGTAGTCATTTTTTTTCACTGTATTTCTTGCTTTGCTTCTCACTTGACCTTTCAGTCTCTCTCTGACTCTGCTTTTCTCTTTCTAACTTGGTTTTGGACTGCCTCTCTAACTCTGTGTTTCTGTTTCTCACTGTTTCTAACTCTGTCTGTCTGTCTCTCTGCTTCTCTAACTCTAGGGCTATTTCCTTATTTCCCTCTGACACTACTCCTCTGAAAGTCTTTCTCTGTTTCTCTGACTCAGTTTTACTATTTTCCCCTCATCCTAACTCTGTTTTGCTCTTTCTCTCTATTTCATATTCGCTCTAGCCTTTAACTCTATTTCTTTTTCTCTCTAGTTCTAGGTCTGTCTTTCTCCCTCTGTTTCTATTTGTCTCTACCTCTGCACCTTTTTTTTTTTTTTCACTCTTTATCTGTTCCTTTTTTTCTCTCTAACCCTGTTTCTAACTTTGTTTTCTAGCTGTAAAATTAAAAAATCAGTAGAAATTTTCAGGCTCCCCTTGAGAAAAAAAAACAACAAAACAAAAAAAGCCAAAGCAACAAACAAAAAATAAATTAAATACATAACCTCGAAAACAAACCCATAACTGTGCAATTAGCTACAGCAGGATGAAATAGAGATGGACACTAAATAATTTGGTTGTCAGGAGGCCCCGTGTCTTTGAACACAGACACCTTCTTTACTGCTGCCTGCTTTGTTACTGTGCTTCAGGGACTATGGGGAACCTCAGCTACAAAGAAGAGGAGAATTGAGCAGTTAGAATTGTACAGGTTTGTCACGCAAAAAGGTGCCGAGGTGCCGTGGATTTGTTTGGGCTTTTTATTTGTGTTTTGTTGGGTTTTTTCTGCGGGACAGCGCCCGCCGGAGCTGCAGGCAGAGCAGGAGCCATACTGCCCCCCCACCCGCGCCGCGCCGCGCCCGGTCCCAGTGCAGCCCCGGTGCCGCCCCGCCGTACCCCGGAGCCCCGGGAGGGCACGGGGGGCCGGGCCGGAGCGGTGGCAGCACGGCGCGCCGGGGCGGGGCGGTACCGGAGGCGGGGCGGGGCGGTACCGGGCTGTGATTGACGGCGAGCACGGGGAGCGCGGCACCGCTTTCGGGGCGGTGATTTAAAGGCGGGGCCGGAGCCGAGGGGCTCCGGGGAGCGCAGCGAGCTTCGCCGAGTGGAACCGCACCGAGATCGGACGCAGCCGAACGCAGCGGGAGCTCGGCTCGCTTCGGATGCTGTCGGCTCGCTTCGGATGCTGTCGGCTCGCTTCGGCGGTGACGGCGGCAGGGCGGTGTGCAGGGGCGGGGCCGCGGCAGTGACGGACACGGGGCCGGGGATCGCGGGGGCGGAGCCAAGGGGCGGGGCCGCGTCACACGGGACACGGTGCTGGGCGGGGCCGCGGGGCCGCGCGGGGCTGGGTAGAACCGGTAACGGACAGCGCGGGATAACCCGGGAGAAGATTGGGGGCGGAGAGCGCGGCTCGGTTCACGGGGATGGGATGGGGAGCCGGTGGAGCGGGGGAGCCGAGGGGCGTGGCGGAAGCCCCGGGAGCGGCGGGGGATACTACGGGGTCTGGGGTAGCCGGACGGGCCGGGCAGGCACTTGAGCTATACAGTCCATTCAGGCTTTCCCCTATAACCCTATACAGCCCATACAGCCTTTCCCCTATAACCCTATACAGTGTGTGCAGCCTTTCCCCTATAACCCTATACAGCCCATACAGCCTTTCCCCTATAACCCTATACAGTGTGTGCAGCCTTTCCCCTATAACCCTATACAGCCCATACAGCCTTTCCCCTATAACCCTATACAGTCCATACAGCCTTTCCCCTATAACCCTATACAGCCCATACAGCCTTTCCCCTATAACTCTATACAGCCCATACAGCCTTTCCCCTATAACCCTATACAGTGTGTGCAGCCTTTCCCCTATAACCCTATACAGCCCATACAGCCTTTCCCCTATAACCCTATACAGCCCATACAGCCTTTCCCCTATAACTCTATACAGTGTGTGCAGCCTTTCCCCTATAACCCTATACAGTCCATACAGCCTTTCCCCTATAACCATTTGTAGGATTTTGGCAAATTTCCCTTTATTTTGTTCTCAATAATCAAACCCGGTGTTGCTCTGTCATTATAAATAGAAATTATTTGTACTTTTGGGGATCCTTTTTATGTGTATTTTATTTTATTTTTTATTTTTTATATGAACTTCTGTCCCTAAACTCTGTTAATATGGGATTGTGTGAAATGTGGGATTTTTTAATTGTTTTTTTTTTAAATCACATCTCAGTTTTAATCTGAATTTTGGAATTCCAGGGTTAATCTGTTTGTCACTGTGAGAAATTATAACATCAATATTATATTAACACAACTTTCATGTTATAAATTTAACAAAATAATTTGAAAATAAAAAAAATAAAAATATCCAGAATTCTATGGCTGCTGAAATTTTTTTCTCCATTTTCACTCTAATTCTCTGCTTTTTCTGCATTTTTTTTCACTTTCCCAACCTTCCCAACGTCTTTGGATTAAATTTATTTTAAATTTTTTGTGTGTGGATTTTACCAACTTCCCAAGCTTTATATATTAAATTTTATTTTATATTTTTGTGTGCATCTCACCAATTTTCCAAGTTTTTTATATTAAATTTTATTTTATATTTTTGTGCGTCTCACCAATTCTTCCAAGCTTTTTATATTAAATTTTATTTTAAATTTTTGTGTGTATATCACCAACTGTCCATGTTTTCATAATAAATTTTATTTTGTATTTTTGCGTGTGGATCTCACCAACTTTTCCAAGTTTTTTATATTAAATTTTATTTTAAATTTCTGTGAGGATATGAATAACTTTTCCAAGTTTCATATTAATTTTATTTTAATTCCCTCGGGTCACTCAGCCCCTGCCCAGCTGAATCTCATTCCCTGATTCCCTCCCAGATGAGCCTCATCAGCCCCGGGATTTCCTCACCCACGGAGATTTTAAAAAGGATTCGGAGAGAACCTCCCCAGGATGGGTCAGGCAGGGGAAGGAGGGAGGCAAAAAACTCCTTCTTTTCCCTTTTTTCCCCCTTTTTTCGTGCTTTTTCTTTTTTTTTTTTTTGGCTTTTTTTGTGGTTTTTTTCCCCTTTTTTATTTTGTATTTTTTGTGGGTTTTTTTTTTGTTTGTTTATTTGTTTTGGTTTTTTTTGTTTTGTTTTTTTGGGTTTTTTTGCTTTTTTTCTTTTTTTGTCTCCGCTGAATTCCACTCTCACTCTGGAGGATCCCATCCGGATTATTTACCAGGTTTTTAATCTCTTTTTATTTTTTCCAACATTTTTATCTTTTGCTAAAGTGCAGGGATGAGGGGGGGTGGGGGAGGGTCTGAAACGTTTCTGTGACTTGTTTTTACATTAAATGTGAAAATTATTTTTGTCTTGCTGGGTGAATTTTGATGATTTTACCTTGCTGGGGGGATTTTGGAGATTTTCTCCTTGTGGGTGAATTTTGGAGATTTTTTTCCGGCTCTGTAAATTGTGGTGATTTTTGTCTTGTTGGGTGAATTTTGGTGATTTTTGTCTTGCTGGGTGAATTTTGATGATTTTGCTTCGCTGGGGGGATTTTGGAGATTTTCTCCTTGTGGGTGAATTTTGGAGATTTTTTTCCTGCTCTGTAAATTGTGGTGATTTTTGTCTTGTTGGGTGAATTTTGATGATTTTGTGTTGCTGGGTAAATTTTGGTGATTTTGTTTTGCTGGATTTTTGTGGGGTTTTTTTGCTGGTGGGATTTTGGAGATTTTCTTGCTCTGTAAATTTTCGTGATTTTGTGTTGCTGGGGGGATTTTGATTATTTTATCTTGCTGAGTAGATTTTAGTGATTTTGTCTTTTTGAGTTGATTTTGGTGATTTTTTCTTGCTGTGTAAATTTTGGTGATTTTTTTCCTGGTGGGTGGATTTTGGTGATTTTGTCTTTTTGAGTAGATTTTGGTGATTTTTGTCTTGGTGTGTAAATTTTGGTCATTTTTTTCCTTGCTGAGTGATTTTATTGATATTTTCTTGCTGCGTAAATTTTATTGATTTTTTTCTTGCTTTGTAAATTTTGGTGATTTTTTTCTTGCTGTGTAAATTCTGTTAATTTTATCCTGCTCTGTAAATTTTGATGATTTTATCCAACACACACATAATTTACATATTTTCATATATACATATATATATATATATATATATATATATATATATATTCATCTCCCTCCTGCCAATCAAGATTCCTGAGCTGGAATATTGTGAAATATTTTAATGAGGCTCCAGCAAAAATCACCCAGAGCTTCCAAAACCAAAATTTCATTTTTTATTCTCCATTTTTCATTTCCCCAAACCTGCTCAATTTGAGTTTTTAAGGGTTTCAAATCTATTTTTTACATCAAGAAATGTAGATTGTAAAAAAAAAAAAAATTGAAGCATAGAGGTGACTTTGTGGGTTTTTTTGAGTGAAATGTGAAAATGCAGAATTTTTGAGAAAAGGGGAAGGAATTCTGGGTGTGATTTTATTAAATAAACTCAAGGGTTTGAAAAAACTCTGAATGATTTTTTTGTGAATGGCCAACATTTCCTCAGGCTCTAATTTTAAATGTGGATTTGTACAGGTTTGGGGGGAGGGATTTGCTTAAAAATGAAAAATTATAAAGGAATTTAGGGGGAAAAACAGGAAAAATATTCACCCCCAACCTCAAAACTCCCCCAGACCTTTTATAATTTTTTTTAATTTATAATATTTTTTATTTTTATTTTTTTTATTTTTTTTTTTTTAATTTAAAAAATTTTTTGTTTTTAATTATTTTAAAATTTTAAATTTTTTTATTTTTAATTATTTAAATTTTATTATTTTTATGTTTAGGGTTTTTTCTTTTTAATTTTTTTATTTTTAAATTTTTTCATTTGTTTTTTAATTTTTAATTTATTTTTTTAATTTTTCATATTTTTAATTTCTTGATTCTTAAAAATTTTTTAAAAATTTCTTAAATTTAAAATTTTTTTATTTTTAATTTTTAATTTTTGTATTTTTAATTTTTAATTTTTTATTTTTATTTTTTAATTTTTAAATAATTTTTCTGTTTAATTTATTTTTCTTTTTAATTTTTTCTTTTCAATTTTTTTATTTTAAATTTTATTTATTTTTAATTTTAAAAATTTTTTTCTTTAATTTTTAAAAAAATTTTAATTATTTTATTTTGAACTTTTTTTGTTTAGTTTTTTTAATTTTTAATTTTTTTATTTTTAAATTTTTTCTTTTTATATTTTTAAAATTTTTAATTAATTTTTATTTTAAAATTATTTTATTTTTAATTTTTAAATTTTTTCTATTTGTAATTTTTATTAATTTTTATTTTTTTAATTTTTAAATTTTTTTAATTTTTAATTTTTTTATTTTTAGTTTTTTATTTTTAATTATTTTTTATTTTTAATTTTTTTATGTTTAGTTTTATTTATTTTAATTTTTTTTTTTTTTTTAATTTTTTTGCCTGTGGTAGAAAAATACAAAATAATTGTGGAAAATAAATGTCCATCACCAGGAGTGAGTGAAGCTCTTCCAGCACAGACATTTCTATTCAATATTTACTCAAATAAATAATATTCTGATGCCAGACAATTAGAAAAATTATTTTATTTTTAATCAGACATGAGTTAGGAAGAAATTTGCCAGCTGCTCCCTCCTTTACTTTAGAATTTTTAAATAAAATAGAATTTATTCTGCATCATTTCAGGGTTTTAAAAATTTAATTAATTAATTATTTTATTTTATTTCATTTTATTTGATTTGATTATTAATATTATTATTAAACACAGACATTTCTGTCTGTGTCCATACAGGTTGTGTGATGCTGAGGAAAAAAAAAAGAAGGATTTTTGAGCAAAATTGTAAAATTGACTGATAGTCACTAAAAAAACCCAAAAAAACTTTTTAGCAGGGAGGGAAATTCTTGTTTTTCCATTCAGTGCCTTGGGCTCTGTTGGGGTAAAATTTATAAAAATGAGATAAAAGCAACAGATGGATTGAATAATTTCTATTTTAAATTATTTTACATTATTTTAATTATTATTAATTAATTATTTTAATAATTTATAATAGGTTAGGGAGATGGGAAATTGCAGATTATTCTGATTAATTTCAGACATTTAACTCATTAGCATTAGGTTTGGTGTGTTTTTCCATTTATTTATTTCATAAAAATGGTGAAATATTCTGTTTAGATCAATTTCAGATATTTAACCCTTTAGCTTTAGGTTTATTGTATTTTTCCATTTATTTATTTCATAAAAACAAATTTAAATATCATGAGTTGATGGATTTGAGTCAGTGCCATTCTTGTGAATGGTGAAATATTATTTTTAAATTAATTTCAGATATTTAACTCTTTAACTGTGGCAGGTTTATTGTGTTTTTCCATTTATTTATTTCATAAAAAATGGTGAAATATTCTGTTTAGATGATTTTCAGATATTTAACCCTTTAACTCCTTAGTCTGCTGTTTCTCCATTTATTTATTTCATAAAAACAAATTGAAATACCCTGAATTGATGGATTTGAGTCAGCCCATTCTTGTAAATGGTGAAATATTATTTTTAAATGAATTTCAGATATTTAATTCCTTAGTTTTAGGTTTATTCTGTTTCTCCATTTATTTATTTCATCAAAACCAAATTTAAATATCCTGAGTTGATGGATTTGAGTCAGTGCCATTCTTGTGAATGGTGAAATATTATACACTCCTGCCCAGGTACACTCCTGCCCAGGTACACTCCTGCTCCTCCTGTCCAGGTGCATTCCTGCCCAGGTACACTCCTGCTCCTCCTGCCCAGGTACACTCCTGCTTCTCTTGTTCAGGTACTCTCCTGCCCAGGTACATTCCTGTACAGGTACACTCCTGCTCCTCCTGCCCAGGTGCACTCCTGCCCAGGTACACTCCTTTCCCTCCTGCCCAGGTACACTCCTTCCCAGGTAAACTCCTGCTTCTCCTGCCCAGGTAGACTCCTGCCCAGGTACGCTCCTGTTCCTCCTGCCCAGGTATACTCATGCTCCTCCTGTCCAGGTACACTCCTGCTCCTCCTGCCCAGGTACACTCCTGCTCCTCCTGTCCAGGTGCACTCCTGCTCCTTCTGTTCAGGTGCACTCCTGGCCAGGTACACTCCTGCTTCTCCTTCCCAGGTACACTCCTGCTCAGGTACACTCCTGCTCCTCCTGCCCAGGTACACTCCTGCTCAGGTACACTCCTGCTCCTCCTGCCCAGGTACACTCCTGGCCAGGTACACTCCTCCTCCTCCTGTTCAGGTGCACTCCTGCGCAGGTACACTCCTGCTCAGGTACACTCCTGCTCCTCCTTCTCAGGTTCACTCCTGTCCAGGAACACTCCTGCTCCTCCTGCTCAGGTACACTCCTGCCCAGGTACACTCCTGCTCCTCCTGCCCAGGTATGTTGCCCGATGCCCCAAACAGAAAACAAACTAACAGAGTTTGTTTATGCGGTGCTTTATTCAGGGCCCGGAGAACCTGCGGACTAGCGTCCAAAGTCAAAATCCCACAGTTCCCTTTTTCCGTCAGGTTTTTATACCTTTTTACAAAGTGGTCTACGTGCAGAAATACACATTCTTCAAAACAATACAGATACATAAATCTTGCAGGTATCATTCCTAAAAGTTATAAATTCTGCATGCTTGTCTACTCAGAACTATAGGCTACCCCCCTTAATCCCCCTTGCATGTTTGCCCATCACCAGAACCCTTTATTTAATATTATACTTTAGCCTTATCTTGAAAGTTTCTAGATGTTCTATATGCTCTACTAAATCGTTTGATTATTGTTTTCACAGTTCTAAATGTTCTATATGCTCTACTAATTCTTTTCACTATTGTTTCACAAGGTAGGTTCTCAGGGCCTCTCCGAAAACTGCAGTTTTCTAAGCCTTAGCATGACTACTACTATATTTATATTAGTCCTTTTTCTCATTATTTTGGTACCAGGAGGGCCAAGTCAGGATTTCTCCAAAACCCCAGCTGCCACCAGGAAGAAGGCTGGCTACATTTGGAGTGACAACTAGTTCTTCCTAGATGCTCTTAGGAAACCTGGTGGGTGAGCATTTTTTGCAAAAGGATAGGGGCCAATGTTCCTGTCTAGGACCCTGTGCCTGAGGCTTCCTCCTGCTAGAATTCCAAACAATACAGGATGTCTTGCAAACTGGCCCCACTTAGAACCCTGGCAGTTTTTTGAGTTCCAAGCACCTCCTGTCAATGGACATAACTAATCTGGTCAAAGTGGGTTTCATTTCAAAAAGGAAAATACCTGTGCTTGTATCCAGGGCCCTGTGCCTGAGAATGGGTTCTGCCTGTTAAAATTCCAAACTGTGCAGGATCCCTGGCAGCTGCAAACTGGCACCACTTAGAGCTCTAGCAGTTCTTTGCCTTCCAAGCACCACCTGTAAAGAGACATAACAAAATTGGTGAAGTGAGTTTCATTTCAGAGAGAAATAGCCCTCTGCTTGTGTCCAGCAACCTGTGCCTGTGAATGTGCTATGTCTGTTTCCAGGAGGACCAAGTCAGGGTTTCTCCAAAACCCCAGCTGCCACCAGGAAGAAGGCTGGCTACATTTGGAGTGACAACTACTTCTTCCTAGCTGCTCTTAGGAAACCGGGAGGGTGAGTGTTAATTGCAAAATGAAAGGGTCCAGTGTTCATGCGTGGAGCCCTGTGACTTAGACTGGGCTTCCTCCTGCTAAAATTGCAAACAGTACTGACCATTTGGCAAATGCAAACTGGCACCACTTTGATCCCTGGCTGTGCAATAAATGCCAAGAACTGATGGGCCGGGGCATCCTCACCTCGCCCTGGATATGGGATGCGCTCATCCGAGCCGAGCCGAGCTCAGCCGAACGAACCGAGCGGCACCGAATTCGGCCGAACCGAGCCGAGCTGTGCCGAGTCGGACAGCACCGAGCTCAGCCGAACCGAGCCGAGCTCTCGCTGCGTTCGGCTGATTTCGGTTCGGTTCGGCCCAATTCGGTGCCGCTAGGTTCGTTCGGCTGTGCTCGGCTATGTTCGGCCGAGCTCGGTGCCGCTCGGTGCACTCGGCTGATTTCGGCTACGTTCGGCCGAGCTCGGCTCGGCTCGGCTGAGCTCGTCTACGTTTGGCTAAGCTCGGCTACGTTCGGCTGATCCCGGCTCGGTTTGGCCAAACTCGGCTATGTTCGGAAAAGCTCGGCTGGGTTCAGCTGATCTCGGCTCGGTTCGGCTGATTTCGGCTGGATTCGGACGACTTCGGCTGGGTTCGGCCGACTAGGTGCGGCTCGGCTGCGTTCGGCTGAGCTCGGCTCGGTTCGGCCCAACTCGGTGCCGCTCGGTTATGTTCGGATGAGTTCGGCTTGGTTTGGCTGAGCTCGGCTCGGTCCGGCTGATTTCGGCTCGGCTCGGCTCTCAGATTTGCTGCTGTCAGCCCCCAGGAATTCTACATGACACACCATGCAGCCTCTGAAGAACTTGCGGGCTCTTAAAGCAATAGAATGTTGAACTGGAGCCTTGGTGCAGAGGCGAAGGATCAGATAGTGTTTAGGATCAGAATATTTGCCTGTAGCAGCAATTGGCTCCCTCGCATCTGCTGTTTCTTTCAGCCCCCAGTGCAGCACAGCGGGTGTCCCACGGGCTGCGCGCTTTGGCTTTTCCCTGGGCAGTGTTTGCAGCAGCGCTGGCTGCAGGAATGGCTGCAGTCCCGCGCGGTGCCCACAAGGCGGCGCTGTGCGCGCGGCGATAGCGGTGGGTGCGGAGCCGGGGCTGGGCGCGGCTCAGGGGCGCTGCTGGGGGAGGGTCCCGGGGGGACTGAGAGGGGAGGGGCGGGGCCAGCGCGGGGATACACCCGCAAAAAAACCCAAAAACACTAACATTCCGCAAAAACCACCAAGAATTCCTTGGGAAGGGCTCCACAAAAGCTGCTGCGTTGAGGAAAAAAACATCCAAGCAAACCTAAGCTTTCATTGGTACTATGTGAAAGACCTGAGACATCTAAGCTTTAAAAGTTTTATACCCCTGAGTAAATATTAAAAACTAACTCAAAAAGTGAAAAGTACCTTATTTTTGTGTTTATGTCTTGTTGTGATTGAGCGTGAATGAATGAAAGTGTGTATAATGCTAATTATTAATCCAAATTTCATAAAGTAAAGTAAAATACACTGTTGTGGAGAAGAGAGGAGTAATATTGCAGTGTTAAAGAAGTGGGAAATAAGCTAGGGGCAATTGAATAAAAATTGAATAAAATCTTGAGAAATTAAAAAAAAAAATAGCAAAAATGGCTCTACGAATAAAAATGTGCCAGCAAAGATACCTAAAAACAGCCCCTTAGGAATTCTGTTAAATAATTGGGAGGCTGGTCCTTCTACAAAAGAAAAAGAAAAAGTAAAGATGATTCAGATTTGTATAATAAAATGGGCAAAAACAGAAATAATTCACCATAGGAAAAAATTAAAGTTTATAGTTGATACAGGGGCACAGAAAACCTGCTTGTTAAAAGCCCCAAAAAGCTGTAATATAAGTAAAAACAAAGCACGATTAATGAGGGCCGAAAGAAAAAAGTTCACAGTGCCTATCATTAAAAATACAGGAATTGAAGGAAAAACAAAAATGTAGCTGGGAAATGTCTTATTAGTTCCTAGAGCAAGCAGCAACCTATGAAGGTGAAATGTACAGGTAAAGCTAAAAATAAGAGTCATACCAGACGAAGGGAGAATGACAGCTAAAATTTTAAAACCAAACCAAGGCAATAAGGAAGAAATAAATAAAAAACTGTAAGCTAGGAAAGAAAATAGGGGAGGGCTGAATTTGAACCTCATAAGGGTCCCAATGAAGAAAAAAGAATGTCCCATATGTGTAGGTCAGTGCCCCATATCCCTAAAAGGTGTTCAAAGGCTTAAAGCCAGTAATAAAGGGACTAATAAAGGATGGGACATTGAAACCTTGTGTGTCTCCTCATCACAGCCCTGTCCTGCCAGTACAAAGGGCTGATGGAAAATAGAAATGAGTCCAAAAGTGACTGGAAGTGACCAAAAGCATTGAGAGCTGTTCCCCTGTGGTACCAAACCTTCTCTCATTTTGAGCAAACCCCCCCCCAGCATCAGTGGTTCAGTGCAATGGAGCTTAAAGATGCTCTCTGGGCATGGCCACCAGCAGGAGAGAGCTGGGAGAATTTTGCCTTGGAGTGGGAAAATCCAAACACTGAGAGAAAACAGCAACTGAGGGGGACAAAACCAGCACAGGGTTTTACAGCGTCTCCCAAGTGATTGGAGCAGCTTTTGAAACAATATTACAAACCTTCCCCACTCCTCCTGGAGTGCAAATTGTCCAAGATGGGGATAATCTTTTATTATCCAAAAAAGCTGGAGCTCAAGGTAAGAGGCTACTATAAAACCTTTACATTTTCTGAAGGAAGAGAGATTAAAAGTTTCAAAGAATGTAAAGTGTAGTAAAAAAAAATAAAAATGGGGTAACAAATAAAAAGAAAGAGGTTACTCAATTCAAAAGGAAAGGGGTTAATACATGAAGGCCTCATTTTGATAATTTTAAAGTCACTGAAACTGCCCAAGGAAATAGCTGTAGTACACATCAAGGGACACCAAAAGAGAATGACTCCAGAAATAAGAAAAAATAACTTAGCAAATCAAGAAGCTAAAAATGCAGCAGAAAATGAGGTTGAGAAAATCATGCTAATTTTGACCCCAAAAAGGAAAAAATGGCAATTCCAAAATGTAGTGAAGCAAAAAAAAAAAAAAAAAAAAAAAAAAAAAAAAAAATTATTAGAATAAAAGAGAAGTTAGATAAGTCTGGAAAATGAAAGCTTCCTAATGCCAGCCAATTACTTCATAAGGCACTTACTAAAAAAAATAAATGTTAGAAAATACACATCAAAAAACTCATTGGGGTACTCCAGGTCTGTGTAATTACTTCCTAAGAAATTACAAAAGTATTGGGATTTTTAAATTAGCAAAACAAGTAACTAAAAGATGCATAATCTGTCAAAAGGTAAATAAAAAGGTAATGAAAAAAACAACCCTTAAAAACTGTAAATTAGCACTCCAACCATTTCAAAGTATTCAAGTCAACTTCACTGACCTTGCCCAAGTCTAAAAGTGGAAGTTTTTATCAGTAATAACAGAGCATCAACTCATTGGGTAAAAGCTGTTCCCACTGGCAGAGCCACAGCTAATATGGTCTGTAAAACCCTTTTGGAACAAATTATTCCCAGGGATGGAATGGTTAATAAAATAAACTCAGACACAGGAACACATTTGACATCAAAAGTGCTACAGCAGATAATTCAAGCTTTGGGAATGAAGTGGGAATTCCATCCACCATGGCATCCACAAAGTTGGGGCTGGGTAAAAAGGATAAACCAGACTTTAAAAATACTCCAACAAATGAATGATTAAAACCCAGATGTCCTGGGTAAAATGTTTACCTTTAGCTCTGTTAGGAACCTGAACACAACCTAGGTCAGACCTGGGAGTGTCACCTTATAAAATAATGTTCAAGTTCCCCTTCCTGACCACCCAACATAAAACTGCCACTTATGAATTAGGGGGGGAAAGTATTAAAAAATATATCAACACAATTGCAACAACCCTTAAAAATGTGCAATTAAAAAAAAAAATAATCCCTCAAACCACACCTCTAAATTTTCAAATCCACAATATCCAGCCAAAAAACGGGCACAGGTAAAAAAAGACAGAAAGAACAATGTTTAAGCCACAATGGGAAGGTCCTTTTCAGGCACTGCTGACAACTGAAGCTGCTGCCTGGACCAGGGAACACGGGTGGATCCACAGCAACAAAATCAAAGGAGCTGTGAAAAAACCTAAAAAGTGAACTGTAACATCTGAACCTGGTGACACTAAATTGACTCTTGAGAGAAAACCAGTTGGTGACAAATTGAAAGAAAATTAAAAACCACTGAAATAGCAACTTGATTTCATAAATAGAAGTTACTAATACTTGTTAACTAAAAAATACCTGAGCTGAAAAAGCAGTAAAAATCTCCAGCTAAAGAGTGAGCCTTCAGACATGAGTGTGTGTGTGTACACACATAAGAGATTGCCTGCTTCTCTTATTTTAACTGCAGATTTTAATACACATTAAGACTTTTCTCCATTTCAGCACCTCATTTTTTTCAGCAATTGGATTTTTTTTCAAGCCAGAGCAATTGTTTCTGTAGATATCAACAGCTATTCAGACATTTTAATGTGTCCAGAGAGTCACTGAGTGTTTTGGAGACTGGGGACTTTAGGAGAGATTTGAATTCCAACTGTTCAGCTACAGTTTTGTTTCAATAGCTTGACTTTCAGAATCATCTGCAGGACTTGTTTCAGTCACACTCGTAGGTTTCTGAAGGTTAAGGCTGTTAGCTCTGAACTCTTTCCATCAGTTTTATTGAAGACAAAAATGGACCAAACAAGGTGCAACACAAAAGAATTTGGTCCCAGCTTGCCAGCAGCCAACAGTTTGAGACCACAGTTATCTTTCATGAAATTAATTGTCTGAGATTAAAAAATAGGTTAATTTGATAGTAGGCTGAAAATTACCAGCAAATTATTGCAAAATTAAAATTATGTAATTTACTTTAATTCTCCTTTACTGTTTGGAGTAATTTTACATTTCTCTTTCCCACACTGAATTAAAATCCTTTACTGTTGGCCAGAAATAATCTTCAATTTACATTTGAAAAACTAAAATTGGACTAGAAGGAGAGTACCAAGGAATAAAATTACAGGATTTGCTCCAATGTCATGGTTTTCTTGCCAGGTGAGATGTTTGTGGGATGCAGGATGTTTCTGCAGCCTAAGAGGTTGTGAAGACATTTCAATGTGAGAAAGATTTCCAGTGCTGTCCTTTCCATGTCCTGCTCCAAGAGGATTGTACAAATTGAGTACATTTGGAAATGGTTCCATTTTCAGTCTTGAAGTTTCAGTCCACTCCCTCCTCTAGTGGGACTAAAATAGTCACTTCCCTAAACTTAGGAAGCTGTCAGGAAGAGGAAGATGATTTTGGCTATGATTTGATAGGCACTCTGATCAGGTGCCTATCAGAAGCAATATGATTTATGGAAAACAAAATAATATTTGTGAGCAGCCCCAAGACCAAATTTGATCTTATTGTTAATTTTGCTAGGATTGACTAGTAAGAATAAATAATACAGAAATCAAAGACTGGAGATGGCCATTGGGAAGAAGAACCAACAACATCTTCATATATTTTCTGTTTTGCATGGTGTTTTCCTGGAGGGGCACATCTGAATCAGAATAGAAATGGTTGTTTTGCTTCTAGAGTGAAGAAGTGTGAATTCTCCTGATGAACAGGGTGTCCCCTTACCCAGTAAACACTTCTCATTTCTGATCTTGTTTGAATCCCTCTTTAAAACAAAAGGTTTTCAATATGAGAAACAGAAGTCAAGGATACAATTTTTTTTTCTATCTGTGGCTTTCACTTCTCCTCACAGGAAACATATGAGAGCAGTGAAATTGTGCTGGGTTTGCACCTCTGTAGGGAGTTCAGCACCAATTCCTGCATGAATGAATCAAGTGTGTAAAATGTGATCCACCCTGCACAGCTTTCCTCCAAGATATTTCTGTTCAAGGGACTCTTAGCAGTGCAGACCAAGCTCCCAAAATTCAAATCCCAACTTTCCCAGGGTTTGGAAAAAGCATCACATTTACCAATTACCTTCAAATCTTTAAAATTCTCATCTACATCCACATCCTGGCACATAAAGAAATATTCCACATACTTTATTCTTTTTGATAGCAGTTTATTCCAAATGAAATGAAGCAGGCAAGGCACAGACTAGATTACAGAGGAGATTTTACCTGCTGCTCTGAGGCCAGGTGTGCACATAACCAACACTGGGAAAGCACATTTCTAATTTTGCTGAACCACAGGACTGGCAATGAAATGAGAATTTCCATTCAGAGAGAGCAGGCTTCCTTTAAGGGCATGAAGGGGAGATGCATGAGGTAAGAAAAGTCTATTCAGGTATTGTCTGCCTTGATTATACCATCTCTTTTGGCTTTTCAGGGGAGTAGGAAACTACCTGGCTTGCATTCTCAGCAAGTCCCTGAAGTGTAATAGCTGCCCCTGCCAGGGTTAGATAATAAGCTACATTTCATCCATGTGTAGATACCCTCACACACACTCCAGAAATAAATTAACACCTATGTTACCATTTGCTCTCACTGCTTTAATGTTCGATGAGTATTAGATAAAAAAAAAAGTGCTCCTGATGCCCAATGTGTATTAAAGCAATTTTGTAAAACTTTGCAAAGATCAGATATTAATATTAATTTTAATTCAGTGTGGGAAAGAGAAATGTAAAATTACTCCAAACAGTAAAGGAGAATTAAAGTAAATTACATAATTTTAATTTTGCTTTAATTTCATGTTAACTTTTCAGCCTTCTATCAAATTATGCTATTTTTTAATCTCAGGCAATTAATTTCATGAAAAAAACTGTGGTCTCAAACTGTTGGCTGCTGGCAAGCTGGGACCAAATTCTTTTTGTGTTGCACCTTGTTTGGTCCATTTTTGTCTTCAATAAAACTGATGGAAAGAGTTCAGAGCTAACAGCCTTAACCTTCAGAAACCTACGAGTGTGACTGAAACAAGTCCTGCAGATGATTCTGAAAGTCAAGCTATTGAAACAAAACTGTAGCTGAACAGTTGGAATTCAAATCTCTCCTAAAGTCCCCAGTCTCCAAAACACTCAGTGACTCTCTGGACACATTAAAATGTCTGAATAGCTGTTGATATCTACAGAAACAATTGCTCTGGCTTGAAAAAAAAATCCAATTGCTGAAAAAATTAGGTGCTGAAATGGAGAAAAGTCTTAATGTGTATTAAAATCTGCAGTTAAAATAAGAGAAGCAGGCAATCTCTTATGTGTGTACACACACACACTCATGTCTGAAGGCTCACTCTTTAGCTGGAGATTTTTACTGCTTTTTCAGCTCAGGTATTTTTTAGTTAACAAGTATTAGTAACTTCTATTTATGAAATCAAGTTGCTATTTCAGTGGTTTTTAATTTTCTTTCAATTTGTCACCAACTGGTTTTCTCTCAAGAGTCAATTTAGTGTCACCAGGTTCAGATGTTACAGTTCACTTTTTAGGTTTTTTCACAGCTCCTTTGATTTTGTTGCTGTGGATCCACCCGTGTTCCCTGGTCCAGGCAGCAGCTTCAGTTGTCAGCAGTGCCTGAAAAGGACCTTCCCATTGTGGCTTAAACATTGTTCTTTCTGTCTTTTTTTACCTGTGCCCGTTTTTTGGCTGGATATTGTGGATTTGAAAATTTAGAGGTGTGGTTTGAGGGATTATTTTTTTTTTTTAATTGCACATTTTTAAGGGTTGTTGCAATTGTGTTGATATATTTTTTAATACTTTCCCCCCTAATTCATAAGTGGCAGTTTTATGTTGGGTGGTCAGGAAGGGGAACTTGAACATTATTTTATAAGGTGACACTCCCAGGTCTGACCTAGGTTGTGTTCAGGTTCCTAACAGAGCTAAAGGTAAACATTTTACCCAGGACATCTGGGTTTTAATCATTCATTTGTTGGAGTATTTTTAAAGTCTGGTTTATCCTTTTTACCCAGCCCCAACTTTGTGGATGCCATGGTGGATGGAATTCCCACTTCATTCCCAAAGTTTGAATTATCTGCTGTAGCACTTTTGATGTCAAATGTGTTCCTGTGTCTGAGTTTATTTTATTAACCATTCCATCCCTG